>NC_133652.1:28629553-28929553 GCF_009905375.1 Apium graveolens
TTTTCTTTTGATATGTGAGGCTTATCAGCATTTAGTTCATTCTTAAGATTTACTGACATCAGAATCTGACAGATAAGAAGCAAGAATCTAGTTTGTGACTTAGTAATAAGATACACAAAGTAAACTTGACTAAGCTCAAGATCAGAATTTGCTTGGGTTAATGAGTTTCCACATAAATAACTAATTCAAACATGGGATTTATAGTATGCTAAAGACTACTAGGTCAGCATCTAGCACAGTATCCTCATTAGATTGAATAGTCACAGAACATTCAAAACACTATCAGAGTTTAAAGATTCAGATCAGATAACAATCAGTATTTAATGAATTTCAATTAAAGAACAGATTTCATGAAGATAAGACAATCCGTAAATACTGATCATAAAGTCTGATGCATGAGAACAAAAACTAAGCAGATTTAGAGAAAGAACCTGAAACCATTCCAAGTTCATTTACCAGTCTTGTAAAAGTAGCTTTACATAGTGGTTTTGTGAAGATATCTGCTAGTTGTTGATCTGTTGGAACAAAATGCAATTCCACTGTACCTTCCATCACATGTTCCCTTATGAAATGGTACCTAATGTTGATGTGCTTTGTCATTGAGTGTTGAACTGGAATACCTGTCATAGCAATAGCACTTTGATTATCAAAGTAAATAGGGATTTTAGAAAATTCTAACCCATAATCCAGTAACTGATTCTTCATCCAAAGAATCTGTGCACAACAGCTTCCTGCATCAATATATTCTTCTTCTGCAGTTGATGTGGAAATTAACTTCTATTTCTTGCTAAACTAAGAAACCAATCTGCCTCCAAGAAATTGGCAGCTTCTATTAGTGCTTTTTCTGTCTATTTTGCATCCTGCAAAATCTGCATCTGAGTAACCTATTAGCTTAAAATCTGATTCTCTAGGATACCACAATCCCAGATCAGCTGTACCCTTCAGGTACTTGAACATTCTCTTCACAGCTATTAAATGAGGTTCTCTTGGATCAGCCTGAAATCTTGCACAAAGACAGGTAGTATACATGATATCAGGTCTACTTACAGTTAAATAGAGTAAAGAACCAATCATACCTCTGTAGTTAGTAATATCTACTGGTGAGCCAGTATCTTTATCTAACTTGGTTGCAGTGGCCATAGGAGTGGATGCAGTTGAACAATCTTGCATTCCAAATTTCTTCAATACTTGGATTGACAGATAAAAGTACCTTCTTCACTTTGCTTGACTTGAAGGCCCATAAAATATCTAAGTTCTCCCATCATACTCATTTGATATCTTGACTACATTAGCTTTGCAAACCTCTCACAGAGTTTGGCATTTGTAGAACCAAATATTGTCACACCCCCAACTTAAATAGCAAAATAATTATAGCTATTACATCATTTTAATGAGTATTACACAACCAAAATCCAAGATCTTACAGTTTAGGGTTTGGAACAGCCCAACACTACCAACTATTACATCTGATTACAAATACCGAGTCCTCACACAACTATTATTACTTATTCTACCTGAGCTCGAACATAAGCATCAGCATCACAGGTCTTACGGGCAGTCTGCTTGAATCTAACCATGGCTGCTAGCTGTAATATCAGGGTAAAGCAAGAAGTGAGCCAAAAGCTCAACAAGTGCTAACAATACAACGCAAAGCATAAATCGAGATATACCTTTAGGAATGACAATGGAATGACATAATCAATGATAATTGAGAGATAAAACTTATGTGAGTTGGCATCATTTTGCTTGCATCAAAACAAATTTTAAAACCATTCTTAATCAAAATCATTTTATGACGCTACGGATTACAGCCGGTGATCAGCCGCGAAGTAATCCCGAACCTCGCTGGGTTCTAAAACATTATTGGGAATCCCTAGGCAACTTTTAAGCCTAATATAAGTGTGGAAAGGACTCGCGTCTCAGTCCAGATCCACCATTCAAGAAAACATTTGTCCCCCTTTGGGACTGAAAAATCCACCTTTTATTCATTTTGAAAACTGATGCCGATTTATGACAAAATCTCTTTTGACTGAAATCATTTTTTTTATCAGGGGATTATAGATCAACTTGAAACACTGGAAATATGACACTAAATCTCAGGGCCATGATCCACTAGACTTTACTATATTAGGGTAATCGAGAGATTTCCATAAACAAGAATTTTGACAAGGAAATTAAGCAAGGCTATTGGATAATATGAAAGAGTAATGCCAAACTAGGCTTAAAGCAATGGTTGTAGACAAGGTATAGGTATTAGAACATCAAGAAGATAAGCATCACTGGTTCCAATAGGATAGAGGTGCTAAAATATAAAGGAAGTGATCATCAGCTCAAGATATAACAGGGTATCAAGCTTTAGGGTAAAGATAGGGTTATCAAACAATCATGAATGAATTTAAGAAAAGATTGGCTTTTAGGTATCAAGATAAAGTTTCTATCGAGGTTATTTCAAGAGTTGAATCAAAGCATCAGGGTGCAACATCAAGATTTCTCAGGGATCAATAGCATGATAATCAAAAGGATCAATAAGGTATTATAACACATCTCTATTTTATCATGGCATTAAACTATCATGAAAGACTTTTGAACTACTTGCAATACGTACTCGAGGGTTCATGGCATCTCTATGTAACTCAAAGATAAACAAAAGATACTCTTGATTTAAATATATCAAAATGACTCAGGATAATTGCATCGATATATATATGAACTGTTTACAGTAAATGCGAAGGTCAAGTTGAATCACTTGCCTTGAGATAGACTGGTCTGGTCTGACTGGTAGGAGCAACAACTGGAGCTTCACTCGACTTTTATGGCAAGTTTTCCCTCGTCTCGAGATCCTACATAAATAATAATAATCCTCATTATAATATATTCTTTCCATCTTAACCTATTTACAACCCGAAATTAAACATGGATGGCACTTAGGCCTATACACACTTAATTCATATCCACCATTTATATTTTCAAATGTACACACGTAGCCACATAATCACATATCGTATATTAATACCAAATAACATCATATACACCATAATGCCACACTAGGCTTGGATGATCTCGACTCACCACTTAAGTTACTTGGTCGCTAACTAAACGAAGTCTTCGAATTTGGGCTTCCTAACTCAATGTGCCTTTCCTAAATTATCCAAAACCTATTGACCCTCACTTGTGCCTTTTGTTCTACTGACCTTATACTATCTTACAACTATGGTGGTCGACCTAATACTCACTTCTAAGTGTCCTAAAACTATGTGATAAGTGAAAGTGCTCACTGGTGCAAATTTCAGAATGGTAACTAAGGTTTCTTGAGTGCATTAGACACTCTTAAACTACAAGTTTTTCTTCAAAATTTTTACACAAGACTCTCCTGACCTAAGGGCATCTCACAAGCTTGATGTGGCTCAAAGGCCTGGCTTGGGCCTTCTTGGGCCTAAGCTAAAAGTCCAAGGTACCCCTGTTTTTCTGGGCAGAAAATGCCCTGACTTGAATTAACTTGTGACACATGGTTCTAGCTCATATCCTATGAACTATGGTTGGAAAAACTTCTCTGACATACCCTCTAACTAAGGCCCAATTGGGCCTAATGAGGGCTTACCCATGACATGGCCAAATCTCCCTATTTCTAAGTTGCAACAAAACTGTCCCCTGCTGGACAGATTTTGTTATTCTACTTGTGCACCTAACCAAATGACATGCAAACCTCCAACCAACTCCTAAAACCTATTATATACTCCCCATACTAACTTCTGGTGGCTTGGGCCTCAAAGTGCACATCAATGACATGGTCAAAACTCACTCTAAACCTCAGGGTACTAAACTGATTTTTCTGCAGAAACTATAACTCTCATTTTCCAAGGTTTTGACTTGACAAACCCAATTATCAACAACTAAATACTTAAACCAAGACTTATACTTGGTATTCTACTGAACTAACTCCCTTTTTCTCAAATACCCTTGGTGAGATCATCCTTACCTATGGTGCAACTATGGCAAAATAAAAGAGACTACTCTTTACAAATCACAAACCTTTATGCTCTTGAAGCAACAAGATATATATATATTTATTTATTTTTTATAAAAGATAACCACGAATTATTACCATGCAATAAGAAGTATAAATCAATATTAATACATTATTCCTACTGAAATTAAGGCTCACTAACAACCATGAATCTAAATGATCAAAACTTCCAAAAATATCAAAAGTGATTTGCATGCATGCATGCTTTCGGATCTTTCAAGCCAAATCAACATGATTTCCAAATAAATTTTTATCATAATTCAACATGCAAGCCTAACATGGATTACAACTAAATGATCAACTAGCATGCAAAAGGATTTTATCAAGATTTTACTACAAAATTCATGTTATCATCACAAAATACACAAAAATGTTAACAAGGCAACAAAACACCATCCATTCGGCTCCTATCAAGTCATGGCCGAATGGATTAGGGTAAAAACAGCATTCGCATAAGTGTAACACTCTTATGTCTAGCCATTCTTGACCCTATGATACTATAACTCATGGTGAAAGCCTTAGATTCACAAGAATCAAGGAGGTTCACTTTGAGTTTAACAAAAACATCACCATGCAAGGTCAAAATATAGGTTTTTCACTCTAAACTTTTGAAATATATAAGAATAACATATAGGGAGTAAAATTACTTGAATATAAGATGATTGTTTGGGTGAAAGAATGAAGAAATGAAGGGGATGGAGGGCCTCGGCTATGGGATGGCCGAGAGGGAGGGTTGAGCCGAGAGGGAGGGAGGAGAAAAGGGGAGGGTGGAGTGAAAATGGAGTGATCATCACTTTAGTTTTGTTTTTATGTCTTTGACTAGGCTAAATGTGAGTGGATTTAGGAAATGACAAGAGTAACCCTCTAGCTAAAGTTAGGCAAATTTGCATGCAAGGTCAAGGAGGTAATTTGGCTAGCAAAATGTGAGTTAGTGCGGTGGAGAATGTCTTCTTTGCCCTTTGGTTAAATAGAAGAGAGTTTGCATGCAAGGTTATTCATGTAATTTAATAATTATGACAACTAAAATTTATAATGATTTATTTTTATAAAATAAAATACAAGTTCAAAAATTATAAAATTTCTACCATAAATTAACTTGTATTTTTAGAGACTTTATAAAATCATTTTCACAATTTGTGTACAAAATGTCTTTTAAAAGAAAATTTTTCCAAAGCTTAGAATATTCCTTATAAATCAAAAATAAAGAAATTAAATAAATTCTTGCTTTGAAAAATCATATACTACCCAAAGCAAATTTATAATGCAGAAATTTTCACTCACACAAACGTACAAGCATTGAATATATTTTTATTTAACTTAATATTATTCACAAATAATATTACATAAAATGCCGGTCGTAACATCCTCTCCCCCTTAAGGGATTCTGTCCCCAGAATCTAAGAGAACAGATGAGGATACCGGGAACGCATATCAGACTCTAACTCCCAAGTCGACTCTTCGACCTTAGGGTTCCTCCAAAGTACTTTCACTAACTTTACTGATTTATTTCTAAGACTCTTTACTTGCCAGTCGAGTATTTTAACCGGTTGCTCCACAAATGACAGGTCTGCCTGAATTTCTACAGGTTCATATTCTATCACATGGCTAGCGTCAGGATTGTATTTCTTAAGCAACGACACGTGGAACACATTATGCACATGCTGATACTGAGGTGGTAAGGCCAACTCGTAGGCCACCTTTCCTACTTGACTCAAAATCTCAAAAGGACCTACGTATCTAGGTGCTAACTTTCCTTTCTTGCCAAATCTTATCAACCCTTTCCTAGGTGACACTTTTAGCAACACAGCTTCGCCAATTTGGAATTGAACATCCTTACGCGCTGGATCCGCATAATTCCTCTGTCTATCTTGAGCAGCAAGCAACCTTTTCTGAATTAACTTGACTGAGTCATGCAACTGTTGTACCAATTCTGAGCCGAGAATTCTTCCTTCTCCTACTTCATCCCAACTTGTTGGTGATCTACATTTTCGCCCGTACAAAGCTTCATATGGTGGCATGCCGATACTGGAATGATAGCTGTTGTTATATGAAAATTCAATCAATGGCAGGTGGTCGTCCCAACTTCCAGCAAAATCGATTGCACAACTGCGCAACATGTCTTCAATTGTTTGAATTGTTCTTTCACTCTGGCCATCAGTCTGCGGGTGATACGCCGTGCTCATATTCAACTTCGTGCCAAGACATTCCTGGAATTGCTTCCAGAATCTTGAGTTAAATCGGGGATCTCTGTCTGAAACTATTGATACAGGTACCCCATGCCTTAATACGATTTCGTGCACATACAGATGAACCAACTTGTCCAGTGACGACTTCTCATTTATTGGAAGGAAATGCGCCGACTTCGTAAGACGATCAATTATAACCCATATTGCGTCATGTCCGGACTTTGTTCGCGGTAGTCCTACTATAAAGTCCATAGCGATATTTTCCCATTTCCATTCTGGAATCTTCAGGGGCTGAATTAATCCGCTTGGTCGTTGATGTTCTGCCTTTACTTTCTGACAGGTATAGCACTTCGCAACCCATTCTGCCACGTCTCTTTTCATATTTGGCCACCAAAAGTTCTTCTTTAAGTCTTGATACATCTTGGTGCTTCCCGGGTGGATTGAAAATTTCGAATGGTGGGCTTCATGGAGGATTTCATTCTTTAATTCAGATACATGGGGAATCCATATTCTGGATGAAAACCTTAGTATTCCTTGCTCATCCCTTTTAGTATTAATCTCTTCTCCAGATAACTGATTTTTCTCTTTTTCCATTACTTCCTCTTGATACTTCTTTATCTTTTCCAGTAGTGTTGGCTGAAAGGTCATTGCATGACAAACTTCTTTGACTTTCCCATAAGCACAAAGTTCCAATTCAAATTTTCCGATTTCTTCGGATAACTCTTTTGATGTTATCATTATATTCAATCTTTCCTTCCGACTCAGCGCATCGGCCACTACGTTCGCCTTTCCAGGATGGTAATTTATCGAACAGTCATAGTCCTTAATCAATTCCAGCCATCTCCTCTGCCTCATATTGAGCTCTTTCTGAGTAAAATGTACTTTAAACTCTTGTGATCCGTGTAGATTTCACACTTTTCTCCATAGAGATAGTGTCTCCAAATCTTGAGTGCGAACACTATGGCGGCTAGTTCCAAGTCATGCGTCGGATACTTTAACTCGTGCGGCTTCAACTGTCTTGACGCATATGCTATTACCTTACTGTGTTGCATCAACACACAACCCAAACCCTTATGTGAAGCGTCGCTGAATATTACAAAATTCCCTTGATCATCGGGAAGTACCAACACCGGAGCTGTTACCAACTTCTGTTTTAACTCTTGAAAGCTATTTTCACATTCTGCACTCCATTCAAACTTTTGATTCTTTCTGGTTAACTTGGTCAATGGTGTGGCGATCTTCGAGAAATCCTTGACGAATCTTCTATAGTATCCGGCCAATCCTAGAAAACTTCGCACTTCCGTAGGAGTCCTTGGCCTCTCCCAACTCATAACTGCCTCAATCTTCGCCGGATCCACTTTAATTCCATCATTTCCAATAACATGCCCCAAAAATTGAACTTCCTTTAACCAAAACTCACATTTGGTAAACTTGGCATACAACTTCTCTTGTCGGAGTATCTCCAATGCTATCCAGAGGTGCTGCATATGTTCTTCTTCCGATTTAGAATAAATAAGGATGTCATCAATAAATACCACGACAAATTTATCCAGATACTTCTTAAATACTCGATTCATCAGATCCATGAATGCGGCCGGAGCGTTGGTCAATCCAAACGGCATTACTAGGAATTCATAATGCCCATATCTGGTCCTAAATGCGGTCTTGGGAATATCTTCTTCCTTGATCTTTAATTGATGGTATCCCGATCTCAAATCAATCTTCGAAAAGCATTTTGCTCCCTTTAACTGATCAAAAAGGTCATCTATCCTTGGTAGCGGGTAGCGGTTCTTGATCGTTACTTTATTCAACTCCCGGTAATCTATGCATAGACGCATACTCCCATCTTTCTTCTTCACAAAGAGAACAGGTGCTCCCCATGGCGACGTACTTGGTCGTATCACTCCCTTATCCAATAATTCTTGTAGCTGGCTCGCCAACTCTTTCATTTCTGCTGGTGCCATCCTATACGGAGCCTTTGAAACTGGTTCCGTGCCTGGAGCAAGGTTGATCTCGAACTCAATTTGTCGATCTGGTGGTAAGCCTGGTAGTTCGTCGGGAAACACATCGGGGAACTCATTAACTACAGGAATATCTTCCATGCTGGGGCTGCCTCTCTCTGAATCCACTACATATGCTAAGAACGACTCACAACCTTTTCTAAGTAACTTCTTAGCCTGAATAATTGTAAGAAATAGTCGCTCTTGCCCCTGTCCCTTAAATACTACCTTCTCTCCACTCTTCGTCTTTAAATACACTCTCTTGGTCTTACAATTTATCTGAGCGCTATTCTCTCCTAACCAATCCATTCCTAAAATTATATCAAACTCTCCCAGCTTGAAGAGTATCAATTCGGCCGAGAACTTATATCCCGAAATATCAATCTCACATTTTGGACAAAATTGATTCACAGGAATCTTCTCTTGGTTCGCAATTACCACATTTACTACCTCACTCATAACCGTTTTATCACATTGGATCTTATCAACAAAAGATTCTGATATGAAAGATCTTGTGGCTCCCGAATCAATCAATACTTTGGCTTTGACATTATTGAGTAAAAGTGTACCTGCTATCACCTCAGAATTCTGAACAGCATCTTTCATCTTTAGATCAAATGTCCTTGCTGTTGCTTGCGGGGTTGGTGCGGGTGGTGGAGGTAATGCCAATACCTCAACTGGCACGCTTGCACTGGTACTTGCCACGTTCATCAGAGCTCTGACTGGTCCTGTTGCCTTACACTCCCTAGCCATGTGTCCAGTCTTCCCACATTTGTAGCACGTAACTCCTGGCTTCGGCATCTTGCACTCATTTGCCAAATGTCCCTTCTGATTGCACCTATAACAGGTCATACTCAGCTTATTGCATACTCCGGGGTGCCTTCTTCCACAGTGCTTGCATTCTGGCCTCTGGAACCTGTTTTCTCCAACTTGCCCTTGGCTTGCCTGATTGTTCCCTTTTGATTCTTGCCTTTTGCCCAAATTTCCTTTCCTTTGAAAATTTCCGCCCTTCTGGAAACCAATCCTCTTTACATTCCGATCTTGCGAACTTCCAGCTTCAGACTTTTCTCCATAAAATGGAACCTTCCTCTTCTTGTTATCCCTCTCTTTCCTTGACTGCATCCCATTATTCTCAATCAGAGCAGCTTTCTGTACTACTCCCGCATAAGTTTCAAGCTCAAACATAGCCACCCTATCTCTGATCCAAGGCTCCAATCCTTGCTGAAATTTCTTTGCTTTTTCTTCCTCAGTGCTAGTATACTTTGTCACAAACCTTGACAACTCAGTGAACTTCTTCTCATATTCCAGTACAGTCATGTTCCCTTGTTTTAACTCAAGAAATTTTAGCTCCATCTGATTCTGCATGTACTTAGGGTAATACTTGTCCAGAAATAACTCCTTAAATCTCTCCCAAGAAATCTGCTGAGTGACTTCCATAGCTTTTACTGATTCCCACCAATAAATGACTTCTCCCTTCAAGAAGTAAGTGGCATACAGCGTCTTCTGATCGTCTCCTAACTGTACCAACTCAAAAGCCCTTTCCATCTCCTTGATCCATGTGTTTGCTATCACTGGATCAGTGGTATCATGAAATACAGGTGGATTCACACTCTGAAAAGCCTTGAAAGTGACAATTTGTCTTGGTGGTACTGGTGGTTCAGGTGGTTGATATGGCTCACGGTTATCTTGGTTTTCAATTCGTTGTTGAAGAGTTAGTTGTTGTTGAGCTATAGCATTGGTTTGCTGTTGCAAGGTTTCCAGTAGTCGAAGAATATTTGGGTCTGTGGTGAAGGTGGTTGTTGGATTCTTCTTTTTGGGAGGCATGATCCTGAAATAAGAGTTGTGTTATAACAAATATGAATGATAAAATGATTCGAGGGTATCGCATGGCATTCTTGTTTACATATGGGGTCAAGTTTCCAGATATGATGACAAAACATAAAATAACAGTTGAGAGCAGATGGAACAATAGCACATAATTATTGAAATTTTAAAGGTCACAGTACATAGGATTGGGACATAGTCTGATTCTAAGAAATAACAGGCTTATTTAAAGGAAAGACGGAATCAACTGGGGATTCCATAGAGTCTGATAGTACAACAACATGAAAGGTAAATGGAAAGAACTAAGGCTCCACTCCATCTGAACGGGGCTTGGTAGTCTTTTCCTCTCGGAGCGTCTTCACAATGCTCTGGAGCTCATCCGCCACCATCTGAATGACATACTGGCTGGTACGGTCCCGGTGTGCTGGCATCTCCTCAAGCTTAGTGTTGACATACCGAACCAAGGTCTCAAGTCTCGCAATCATCTGCTCCTTGGGCTTCCCTTCGTAGTTTCGGCTGTCCGGATACACGTTCTTCAGTCGGTCTATCAGTCGGTCGTACTTGCCCTGAAGCATGTCGAACTCGCGCCTCAACTCAGCATACACGGAGAAAGCAATAGTGTCGTCCGACCCAGAGGATGACGAGGAATGCGCCCTTTGCTGACAACCAATAAGAGGAGTATTAATAATAATTTACTTTACCTTCTCTCTCGCGTAATATCTATAACCTACACACAAATCCTATAACCTATTTGGGCTGTCCAGGGACTCTAAACCGTAGCTCTGATACCAAAACCTGTCACACCCCCAACTTAAATAGCAAAATAATTATAGCTATTACATCATTTTAATGAGTATTACACAACCAAAATCCAAGATCTTACAGTTTAGGGTTTGGAACAGCCCAACACTACCAACTATTACATCTGATTACAAATACCGAGTCCTCACACAACTATTATTACTTATTCTACCTGAGCTCGAACATAAGCATCAGCATCACAGGTCTTACGGGCAGTCTGCTTGAATCTAACCATGGCTGCTAGCTGTAATATCAGGGTAAAGCAAGAAGTGAGCCAAAAGCTCAACAAGTGCTAACAATACAACGCAAAGCATAAATCGAGATATACCTTTAGGAATGATAATGGAATGACATAATCAATGATAATCGAGAGATAAAACTTATGTGAGTTGGCATCATTTTGCTTGCATCAAAACAAATTTTAAAACCATTCTTAATCAAAATCATTTTATGACGCTACGGATTACAGCCGGTGATCAGCCGCGAAGTAATCCCGAACCTCGCTGGGTTCTAAAACATTATTGGGAATCCCTAGGCAACTTTTAAGCCTAATATAAGTGTGGAAAGGACTCGCGTCTCAGTCCAGATCCACCATTCAAGAAAACATTTGTCCCCCTTTGGGACTGAAAAATCCACCTTTTATTCATTTTGAAAACTGATGCCGATTTATGACAAAATCTCTTTTGACTGAAATCATTTTTTTTATCAGGGGATTATAGATCAACTTGAAACACTGGAAATATGACACTAAATCTCAGGGCCATGATCCACTAGACTTTACTATATTAGGGTAATCGAGAGATTTCCATAAACAAGAATTTTGACAAGGAAATTAAGCAAGGCTATTGGATAATATGAAAGAGTAATGCCAAACTAGGCTTAAAGCAATGGTTGTAGACAAGGTATAGGTATTAGAACATCAAGAAGATAAGCATCACTGGTTCCAATAGGATAGAGGTGCTAAAATATAAAGGAAGTGATCATCAGCTCAAGATATAACAGGGTATCAAGCTTTAGGGTAAGGATAGGGTTATCAAACAATCATGAATGAATTTAAGAAAAGATTGGCTTTTAGGTATCAAGATAAAGTTTCTATCGAGGTTATTTCAAGAGTTGAATCAAAGCATCAGGGTGCAACATCAAGATTTCTCAGGGATCAATAGCATGATAATCAAAAGGATCAATAAGGTATTATAACACATCTCTATTTTATCATGGCATTAAACTATCATGAAAGACTTTTGAACTACTTGCAATACGTACTCGAGGGTTCATGGCATCTCTATGTAACTCAAAGATAAACAAAAGATACTCTTGATTTAAATATATCAAAATGACTCAGGATAATTGCATCGATATATATATGAACTGTTTACAGTAAATGCGAAGGTCAAGTTGAATCACTTGCCTTGAGATAGACTGGTCTGGTCTGACTGGTAGGAGCAACAACTGGAGCTTCACTCGACTTTTATGGCAAGTTTTCCCTCGTCTCGAGATCCTACATAAATAATAATAATCCTCATTATAATATATTCTTTCCATCTTAACCTATTTACAACCCGAAATTAAACATGGATGGCACTTAGGCCTATACACACTTAATTCATATCCACCATTTATATTTTCAAATGTACACACGTAGCCACATAATCACATATCGTATATTAATACCAAATAACATCATATACACCATAATGCCACACTAGGCTTGGATGATCTCGACTCACCACTTAAGTTACTTGGTCGCTAACTAAACGAAGTCTTCGAATTTGGGCTTCCTAACTCAATGTGCCTTTCCTAAATTATCCAAAACCTATTGACCCTCACTTGTGCCTTTTGTTCTACTGACCTTATACTATCTTACAACTATGGTGGTCGACCTAATACTCACTTCTAAGTGTCCTAAAACTATGTGATAAGTGAAAGTGCTCACTGGTGCAAATTTCAGAATGGTAACTAAGGTTTCTTGAGTGCATTAGACACTCTTAAACTACAAGTTTTTCTTCAAAATTTTTACACAAGACTCTCCTGACCTAAGGGCATCTCACAAGCTTGATGTGGCTCAAAGGCCTGGCTTGGGCCTTCTTGGGCCTAAGCTAAAAGTCCAAGGTACCCCTGTTTTTCTGGGCAGAAAATGCCCTGACTTGAATTAACTTGTGACACATGGTTCTAGCTCATATCCTATGAACTATGGTTGGAAAAACTTCTCTGACATACCCTCTAACTAAGGCCCAATTGGGCCTAATGAGGGCTTACCCATGACATGGCCAAATCTCCCTATTTCTAAGTTGCAACAAAACTGTCCCCTGCTGGACAGATTTTGTTATTCTACTTGTGCACCTAACCAAATGACATGCAAACCTCCAACCAACTCCTAAAACCTATTATATACTCCCCATACTAACTTCTGGTGGCTTGGGCCTCAAAGTGCACATCAATGACATGGTCAAAACTCACTCTAAACCTCAGGATACTAAACTGATTTTTCTGCAGAAACTATAACTCTCATTTTCCAAGGTTTTGACTTGACAAACCCAATTATCAACAACTAAATACTTAAACCAAGACTTATACTTGGTATTCTACTGAACTAACTCCCTTTTTCTCAAAATACCCTTGGTGAGATCATCCTTACCTATGGTGCAACTATGGCAAAATAAAAGAGACTACTCTTTACAAATCACAAACCTTTATGCTCTTGAAGCAACAAGATATATATATATTTATTTTTTTTTTATAAAAGATAACCACGAATTATTACCATGCAATAAGAAGTATAAATCAATATTAATACATTATTTCTACTGAAATTAAGGCTCACTAACAACCATGAATCTAAATGATCAAAACTTCCAAAAATATCAAAAGTGATTTGCATGCATGCATGCTTTCGGATCTTTCAAGCCAAATCAACATGATTTCCAAATAAATTTTTATCATAATTCAACATGCAAGCCTAACATGGATTACAACTAAATGATCAACTAGCATGCAAAAGGATTTTATCAAGATTTTACTACAAAATTCATGTTATCATCACAAAATACACAAAAATGTTAACAAGGCAACAAAACACCATCCATTCGGCTCCTATCAAGTCATGGCCGAATGGATTAGGGTAAAAACAGCATTCGCATAAGTGTAACACTCTTATGTCTAGCCATTCTTGACCCTATGATACTATAACTCATGGTGAAAGTCTTAGATTCACAAGAATCAAGGAGGTTCACTTTGAGTTTAACAAAAACATCACCATGCAAGGTCAAAACATAGGTTTTTCACTCTAAACTTTTGAAATATATAAGAATAACATATAGGGAGTAAAATTACTTGAATATAAGATGATTGTTTGGGTGAAAGAATGAAGAAATGAAGGGGATGGAGGGCCTCGGCTATGGGATGGCCGAGAGGGAGGGTTGAGCCGAGAGGGAGGGAGGAGAAAAGGGGAGGGTGGAGTGAAAATGGAGTGATCATCACTTTAGTTTTGTTTTTATGTCTTTGACTAGGCTAAATGTGAGTGGATTTAGGAAATGACAAGAGTAACCCTCTAGCTAAAGTTAGGCAAATTTGCATGCAAGGTCAAGGAGGTAATTTGGCTAGCAAAATGTGAGTTAGTGGGGTGGAGAATGTCTTCTTTGCCCTTTGGTTAAATAGAAGAGAGTTTGCATGCAAGGTTATTCATGTAATTTAATAATTATGACAACTAAAATTTAAAATGATTTATTTTTATAAAATAAAATACAAGTTCAAAAATTATAAAATTTCTACCATAAATTAACTTGTATTTTTAGAGACTTTATAAAATCATTTTCACAATTTGTGTACAAAATGTCTTTTAAAAGAAAATTTTTCCAAAGCTTAGAATATTCCTTATAAATCAAAAATAAAGAAATTAAATAAATTCTTGCTTTGAAAAATCATATACTACCCAAAGCAAATTTATAATGCAGAAATTTTCACTCACACAAACGTACAAGCATTGAATATATTTTTATTTAACTTAATATTATTCACAAATAATATTACATAAAATGCCGGTCGTAACAAATATGATATCATTAACATATATCTGTACCAAAAGTAAGTCATTTCCATGGTTGAGGTAGAACAATGTTTTATCAATTATACCTCTGTGAAATCCACTTTCCAGAAGGAATTGAGCTAAAGTCTCATACCATGCTCTAGGAGCTTGTTTAAGGCCATAAAGTGCTTTGTCAAGCCTATAGATATGATTTGGAAATTTTGAATCTACAAAGCCTGGAGGTTGTTCAACGTAGACCTCTTCTTCCAATTCTCCATTAAGAAAACAACTTTTCACATCCATTTGAAAGACTTTAAACTTTTTGTGAGCAGCATAAGCCAAAAAGATTCTTATGGCTTCTAATCTAGCAACTGGTGTAAATGCTTCATCATAACCAATACCCTCATGTTGAGAGTAGCCTTAAGCAACCAACCTTGCTTTATTCCTTGTAATTATACCATCACTGTCATTTTTGTTTCTGAACACCCATTTTGTGCCAACAACTGATCTGTTCTTTGATCTTGGCACTAGGGTCCAGACTTTATATCTTTCAAATTCATTTAACTCTTCCTGCATTGCTTGCACCCAATCAGCATCTTGAAGAGCTTCTTCCACTTTCTTTGGTTCAGTCTGAGATAGAAAAGAATGATAGAGACATTCATTTGATGTTGCAGTTCTAGTTCTAACACCTAGTTCAGGATCTCCAATAATTAAGTCAGGTGTATGTGATTTGGTCCACTTCCTTGCAGATTGAAGTTGACTTCTAGAACTGGATCCTCCCCCATGATCCATGCTGTCTCCATCAGCATTTTCTGATGCTCCCCCTGTAGTTATGCTCTTTGAGACTTCAGAATTTGACTTGGATCCTTCAGGATTTGAAGTATCAGAGCTTCCAGAATTATCAGAATTTGGCTCATCAGAGCTAGATGAATTAGAAATTGAAGAGCTAGTGACAGGTTCTGATGCTTCTTGAGAGTCTTGAGATGCGGTAGGATTTCCAGCTTGCTCCCCCTGGACTGGTGCATTTTTCTTTGGAGTTGTTACCACAAATTTAATGACATCAGTACTTACATGATCAGAGTTTAAGTCATCAGAATTTACAGAATCAGAATTTAAGTCTTCATATTCAAATCTCAGCTGATCATGATCATTGAAATCTTCAAGTCCGGTAATCTTCTTATCATCAAAAGATACATTGATAGATTCCATGACAACCCTTGTTCTTAAATTGTAGACTCTGAAGGCTTTTGTGGAAAGTGGATATCCAACAAAAATTCCTTCAACAGCTTTTAGATCAAATTTTGATAGCTGCTCAGGATAGTCTTAAGAACAAAACACTTGCAACCAAATACATGAAAGTATTTCAGATTTAGCTTATTTTTCTTCACCATCTCATATGGTGTTTTTCCTTGCTTGTTTATGAGTGTTGCATTCTGTGTAAAACAAGTAGTCTGCACAACTTCAGCCCAAAAGTAGGTTGGCAGCTTTGCTTCATCAAGCATAATTCGTGCAACTTCAATGAGAGTCCTGTTCTTTCTTTCTACAACTCCATTTTGCTGTGGAGTTCCAGGTGCAGAAAATTCCTGTTTAATTCCATGATCTTTTCAAAACTCTTCCATGATTGAATTCTTGAACTCAGTGCCATTTTCACTTCTTATAATTTTAACAGAATCTTTGACCAACTTATCCAGCTGTCTGACATGATCAGTTAGAGTAAATGCAGTTTCATTCTTCTTGTGCAAAAAGTACACCCAAGTGTACCTTGTGAACTCATCCACTGTAACCATAGCATATTTCTTCTTTGCAATAGACATGACATTTACTGGACCAAATAGATCAACATGCAGTAGGTGATAAGGCTCAAGAACTGATGACTCAGTTTTGCTCTTGAAAGAATATTTTCTTTGTTTTGCCTTTTGACATGAATCACAAAGGCCATCAGGAGCAAATACTGATTTTGCCAGTCCTCTCACAAGATCTTTCTTTACAAGCTCATTTATGTTGTTGGATTTTAAATGAGAGAGTCTTTTGTGCCAATTTCAGCTTTCTTCAATTGATGCTCTACTCAACAAACAGACTGTAGAACCATCAGAACTTGTTGAAATCCTTGTTTCATAAATGTTACCATGCATGTAACGTTTCAGAACCACTTTGCATGTAGAATTGCTTACAACTTCACAGTGTTCTTCAAATAAATCCACATGATAACCTCTATCAGAGATTTGACTCACACTCAGTAGATTGTGTTTAAGTCCTGACACAAGAGCTAGTGTTTCAATGATGACATTCCCAAGATTAATACTGCCATATCCCAGAGTTTTTCCCATGTTTCCATCTCCATAAGAAACTCCTGGTCCAGCTTTCTCCACAAAGTCTGAGAGCAGGGCTTTATTTCCAGTCATATATCCTGAACATCCACTATCCAATACTAAGATGTTTTTCCTGTTGCCCTGCAATCATAAAGACCACTAATGGTTAGTTTTAAGGACCCAGACTTTCTTGGATCCTTTGGCCTTTTTAAGTTTGTTAGCATTTGCAGCAGATTTAATATCAGAGTTTATGCTAACATGCTGTTTATCAGAATTTATATTAGACTTTGCATCAGACTTTACACTAGAAGGAATTAAAGCAACTTTCTTCAAAGAAGGTTTTATTTTATAATAATCATAGTAAAAACTATGATATTCTTTACAAGTATAAATGGAATGCCATAAACTACCACAATGAAAACAAGGATTTTATGGCTTAAACCTGAAAGACTGACTCTTAACTCCTGGCTTAAGAGGTAAAGAGTTTATATTCTTATTTTTCCTGCAAAAAGAAGCAAGATGGTTAGAGTTTCCACAGTTATAACATTTCTTTGTAGGAGCATTAGGAATAGGAATATAATTATTGCTTTTATTCAAACCTTCCTTTCCATTCCTATTTTTCCTAGCTGCCTTAACCTTGTTGACATTCCTTATTTCTTTCAGCTTATGCTTAAGCTGCTTCTTCGTCATTAAGCCTATGTTGACTTCAGCTGGTTTATCTTGTTCTAATTTGTCAGAAGTTGGCTTCTCCTAAACTTTTGTCACAGACTCTTTCATCTTTTCAGAATCAGACTTTACAGTTTTAGCTACAAACTTAACAGTATTTACCTTTGGCTTAACAGTTTGTTTAACAACAATTGGCTCAATTTGTTCAGTTCCTTTTTCACTTTTATCATCTCCATAACCTAAGCCCTCTTTCCAGTTTTCACTACTTAATAAATTTTGAGTTGTTCTGCCAGAGTTAGTCCAAGTCCTGATAATCTCTTTTTCTTTTTCTAACTCATTTTTTAGAGATTTATTCAATTTTAGCAATTCATCTCTAACATAAAAAGCATCATATCTTTCTTTCTGAGTTGATGGAACATAACTAACTCTTTTTCTAAATAATCATTCCTTTTCTTAAAAGCAAGATTTTCAGAAGTTAATCTTTGACATGTTAAAGTTTGATCTCTGTAGTTAATAAACATGGTTTTAAAAATAATGTCAACTCAGTAATATCATCAGTATGAAAGGCATAAGTTATTTGAGATACCTTTAATTCAGCAGTTTCAGGGCTGCCATCAGCATTTGCCATCAAGGCATAGTTCACCTCATCTTCAGAATCTGAAGTGTCTGTCCAGCTTTTCTTCTTTGCGACAAGTGCCTTGTCTTTGTCACTCTTTCCTTTCTTGTAGTCAGGAGATATGTGGCCTCTTTCACCACAATTGTAGCATTTGACATTTGAGTTGTCTCCTCTGTCAGACTTTGCACTTTTGCCTTTATACTTTCTGAACCCTTTCTTATCAGTACTTCCACCTTTCTTGAAAAGCTTCTTTCCCCTTCTGAATTTCCTGTAGGCTATCTTTGTGATACCCTTCACCATAAGAGCACAAAATTTCATCATCTCTTCATCAGCATCTATTTCAGGTAAACTTTTAGTTTCTGAATAATTATCATCAAAACTTGATGATTCTGAATCAGACTTTGTGATGAGAGCTTTTCCTTTGCCTTTCTTTGAGACAGCCACTTTGGGGGATTCCTCCTTAGCCTTAAGAGCAACTGTCCTTGACTTTCTCAATAATCTCTTTCTTCTTTGATCCATCTCAAGTTCATAAGTCTTGAGCATACCATAAATTTCAGGCAAGAGTAGTTTCATCAAGAGCATAGTTGTCTCTTATAGTAGTAGACTTCAAATCCCAACTTTCAGGAATAGCTAAAAGGAATTTTAGATTTGAATCTTCAAGATCCTATTCCTTGTCCACCAGTGACAGATCATTCAAGAGTTTGACAAACCTGTCATATAAATCAGTTAATGACTCATCAGCTTTTGAGTCAAAGTGCTCATACTCTTGAGTGAGTATAGTCCTCATGTTCTTCTTGTTTGCATCAATTCCCTGGTATCTTGTCTCCAAAGCATCCCATATCTCCTTTGCAGTCTTGCAATGAATTACCCTGTTTGACATGACATTATCAATGGCACTATGCAGCAAATGCCTTACCTTTGCATCCTTGGAAATGGATGAGATATCTTCAGCTGTATACTCAATTTTCTCCTTTGGTATGGTCTTTGCTGGCTGATCTGCAATTACGACAGAGAGCTTGGTTGGCTTATGCGGTCCTTCATTAATTCTGTCAAGATATTCTGGATCAGTAGCTTCCAGAAACATATCCATCTTCACTTTCCATATGGGATACTCAGAAGGTCTCAGTATGGGAACCCTAATAGTCTCATATCGACTGTGGATTTGAGTGTTTTTAGTTTCTTCAGTTTTGGTGGGCTTGGTTGGATTTTCTGCTTCTTCAGACATGATTATTTGGATCTTAATTGTATGTGTGTTAACAGAGAAGCTCTAATACCAATTGTTAGGTCACACAACACTTAGAAGGGGATTGAATACAGTGTAGAATATAATCAAATCGATTTCGAACATAAGTAACAGTAAACAGATATATTCGATATAATAAACTCTGTTATAATGGAAATGTTCTCTCTCAGTGATGAACAAATATCACGAGAGCTGCTAGGTTACAATGTATGATCTTCTCGATAATGATAACACATATAGTATAAACCTATGTCTGTATTTATATAGTACACAGTTATAAGATATCAATTAGATATCTTATACAAGTCTTCTTATCTTCTAACTCTTTCCATGCATATCTTCTTTTGTATTAGTCTTGATCTTCTTTCATGTAAATCAGCTTCCTTCCATAACTGTTAGTCCTCTCGTACTTAAGTTCTGATATCCATCTTCTGATATTTATCTTCTCATAATCTAAGTTCTGATATCCTTAAGTTCTGACTTCCAGTAAGTACTGATTCCAGTTAGTACTGATATTTCCTGTTGTTAAGATCCGAAAACTAAACATGAAACATATTAGACATGACATCTCAAATATATCTAACAGATATCAAACTTTAACATGTGAAAGATTAACTTCTGAAAATCTTGCTTATAAGAAAAGGAATGATTATTTAGAAAAAGAGTTAGTTATGTTCCATCAAACTCAGAAAGAGAGAGATGATGTTTTTTATGTTAGAGATGAATTGCTAAAATTGAATAAATCTCTCAAAACTGAGTTAGAAAAAGGAAAAGAGATTATCATGATTTGGACTAACTCTGGAAGAACAACTCAGAATTTATTAAGTAGTGGAAACTGGAAAGAGGGCTTAGGTTATGGAGATGATAAAAGTGAAAAAGGATCTGAACAAATTGAGCCAATTATTGTTAAACAAACTGTTAAGCCAAAGGTAAATCCTGTTAAGTTTGTAGCTAAAACTTTAAAGTCTGATTCTGAAAAGATGAAAGAGTCTGTGACAGAAGTTAAGGAGAAGTCAACTTCTGACAAATTAGAACAGGATAAACCAGCTGAAGTTAATATAGGCTTAATGACAAAGAAGGAGCTTAAGCATAAGCTGAAAGAAATAAGGAATGTCAACAAGGTAAAGGCAGCTAGGAAAAATATGAATGGAAAGGAAGGTGTGAATAAAAGCAATAATTATATGCCTGTTCCTAATGCTCCTAGAAAGAAATGTTATAATTGTGGAAACTCTAACCATCTTGCTTCTTTTTGCAGGAAGAATAAGAATATAAACTTTTTACCTCCTAAGTCAGGAGTTAAGAGTCAGTCTGTTAAATTTAAGCCAAAAAATCCTTGTTTTCATTGTTGTAGTTTATGGCATTCCATTTATACTTGTAAGGAATATCATAGTTTGTACTATGATTATTATCAAATAAAACCTTCTTTGAAGAAAGTTACTTTAATTACTTCTAGTGTAAAGTTTGATGCAAAGTCTGATATAAGTTCTGATAAACAGCACGTTAGCATAAACTCTGATATTAAATCCGCTGCAAATGCTAACAAACTTAAAAAGGCCAAAGGATCCAAGCAAGTTTGGGTCCTTAAAACTAACCATTAGTGGTCTTTGTGATTGCATGGCAATAGGAAAAACATCCTAGTACTGGATAGTGGATGTTCAGGACATATGACTGGAAATAAAGCCCTGCTCTCAGACTTTGTGGAGAAAGTTGGCCCAGGAGTTTCTTATGGAGATGGCAACATGGGAAAAACTTTGGGATATGGCAATATTAATCTTGGGAATGTCATCATTGAAACAGTAGCTCTTGTCTCAGGACTTAAACACAATCTGCTGAGTGTGAGTCAAATCTGTGACAGAGGTTATCATGTGGATTTATTTGAAGAACACTGTGAAGTTGTAAGCAATTCTACAGGAAAAGTGGTTCTGAAAGGTTACAGGCATGGTAACATTTATGAAGCCAGACTTTCAACAAGTTCTGATGGTTCTGCAATCTGTCTGTTGAGTAGAGCATCAATTGAAGAAAGTTGGAATTGGCACAAAAGACTCTTTCATTTAAACTTCAACAACATAAATGAGCTTGTAATGAAAGATCTTGTGAGAGGACTGCCAAAATCAGTATTTGCTCCTGATGGCCTTTGTGATTCTTGTCAAAAGGCAAAATAAAGAAAATCTTCTTTCAAGAGCAAAACTGAGTCATCAATTCTTGAGCCTTATCACCTACTACATGTTGATCTATTTGGTCCAGTAAATATCATGTCTATTGCAAAGAAGAAATATGCTATGGTTATAGTGGATGAGTTCACAAGGTACACTTGGGTGTACTTCTTGCACAAGAAGAATGAAACTGCATCTACTCTAACTGATCATGTCAGACAGCTGGATAAGTTGGTCAAAGATTCTGTTAAAATTATTAGAAGTGATAATGGCACTGAGTTCAAGAATTCAATCATGGAAGAGTTCTACAAAGAGCATGGAATCAAACATGAATTTTCTGCACCTGGAACTTCACAGCAAAATGGAGTTGTAGAAAGAAAGAACAGGACTCTCATTGAAGCTGCACGAACTATGCTTGATGAAGCAAAGCTCCAACCTACTTTTGGGCTGAAGCTGTGTAGACTGCTTATTTTACATAGAATGCAACACTCATAAACAAGCATGGAAAAACACCATATGAAATGGTAAAGAAAAAGAAGCCAAATCTGAAATACTTTCATGTATTTGGATGTAAGTGTTTTGTTCTTAAGACTCATCCTGAACAGCTGTCAAAATTTGATCTAAAAGCTGATGAAGGAATTTTTGTTGGATATCCACTTTCCACAAAAGCCTTCAGAGTCTACAATTTAAGAATAAGGGTTGTCATAGAATCTATCAATGTATCTTTTGATGATAAGAAGATTACTGGACTTGAAGATTTCAATGATAACGATCAGCTGAGATTTGAAAATGAAGACTTAAATTCTGATTCTGTAAATTCTCATGACTTAAACTCTGATCCTGTAAGTACTGATGTCATTGAATTTGTGGTAACAATTCCAAAGGAAAATGCACATGTCCAGGGGGAGCAAGCTGAAGATCCTACCACATTTCAAGACTCTCAAAAAGCATCAGAATCTGTCACTGGCTCTTCAAGTTCTGATTCATCTAGTTCTGATGAGCCAAAATCTGATAATTCTGGAAACTCTAATACTTTAAATCCTGAAGGATCCAAGTCAAATTCTGAAGTCTCAGAGAGTATAACTACAGGGGGAGCATCAGAAAATGCTGATGGAGACAGCATGGATCATGGGGGAGGATCCAGTTCTAGAAGTCAACTTCAATCTGCAAGGAAGTGGACCAAATCACATACACCTGACTTAATTATTGGAGATCCTGAAGCAGGTGTCAGAACTAGAACTGCAACATCAAATGAATGTCTCTATCATTCTTTTTCTATCTAAGACTGAACCAAAGAAAGTGGAAGAAGCTCTTCAAGATGCTGATTAGGTGCAAGCAATGCAGGAAGAGTTAAATGAATTTGAAAGAAATAAAATTTGGACCCTAGTGCCAAGACCAAAGAACAGATCCATTGTTGGCATAAAATGGGTGTTCAGAAACAAAACTGACAGTGATGGCATAATTACAAGAAAGAATCAAGGGTGGTTGCTAAAGGTTACTCTCAACAGGAGGGTATTGATTATGATGAAATATTTGCACCACTTGCTAGATTAGAAGCCATAAGAATCTTTATGGCTTATGTTTCTCACAAAAAGTTTAAAGTCTTTCAAATGGATGTGAAAAGTGCTTTTCTTAATGGAGAATTGGAAGAAGAGGTGTATGTTGAACCTCTAGGCTTTGTAGATTCAAAATTTCCAAATCATGTCTACAGAATTGACAAAGCACTTTATGGCCTTAAGCAAGCTCCTAGAGCATGGTATGAGACTTTAGCTCAATTCCTTCTATAAAGTGGATTTCACATAGGTACAATTGATAAAACATTGTTCTACCTCAACCATGGAAGGGACTTTCTTTTGGTACAGATATATGTTGATGATATCATATTTGGCTCTACAAATGCCAAACTCTGTGAGAGGTTTGCAAAGATAATACAGTTAAGATATCAAATGAGTATGATGGGATAACTTAGTTATTTTATGGGCCTTCAAGTCAAGCAGAATGAAGAAGGTACTTTTATCTGTCAATCCAAGTACACCAGAAATTTACTGAAGAAATTTAGAATACAAGATTGTTCAACTGCATCCACTCCCATGGCCACTGCAACAAAGTTAGATAAAGATACTGGCTAACCAGTAGATATTAATAACTATAGAGGTATGATTGGCTATTTACTCTATTTAACTGCAAGTAGACTTGATATCATGTATGCTACCTGTCTTTGTGCAAGATTTCAGGCCGATCCAAGAGAACCTCACTTAATAGCTGTGAAAAGAATTTTCAAGTACCTTAAGGGTACAGCTGACCTGGGATTGTTGTATCCTAGAAAATCAGATTTTAAGCTAATAGGTTACTTAGATGCAGATTTTGCAGGATGCAAAATAGACAGGAAAAGCACTAGTGGAAGCTGTCAATTTCTTGGAGGCAGATTGGTTTCTTGGTTTAGCAAGAAACAGAAGTCAATTTCCACATCAACTGCAGAAGTAGAATATATTATTGCAGGAAGTTATTGTGCACAGATTCTTTGGATGAAGAATCAGTTACTGGATTATGGGTTAGAATTTTCTGAAATCCCTATTTACTGTGATAATCAAATTTTCTTGGTGACTTTTCACATTCTCTGATTACTGGAGAAATACTCTGACAAAACCATAAATTCTGATAAGCAGTCATGACTCACTTACACTGAGAAGCCACTGTAAAAAGGAATTTCAAAAGATGCATAAAATGAGCACAAACAGTTGAGGTGGACTCTTGCATAAATTTGTTCTATAGTTGACTTCATGATTGATGACAGATTTTAAGCACTTTTCTTAGTTATGCCTTATTTCTAAGATGTACTGAAGTTTATCAGACTTTAATCTTTATTTGATATTCTGCTGAATACACACCCTTTCACTCCATATGAATGATGAAAATAACTGTGGTGATTAAGTTATTTTTGACAAACAGTTAAGTGTCATTTGCATAAATTCTGAGGACAAGTTCTGATGGAAGTTCTGATGATTCAACTCTGAAGAATCAAGTCAGTATTTGTGTGAAGAATCACAGAAAAAGATATTCACTTTTTGAGTTGATAAGCCATATTCTGATGACTATTAAAATCTGATATAAGTTAAGTTCTGATATTAAATCCTGATGGTATCCTTGATGCTTACGTGGCATTATTCTTTACTTGACTTATTTGTGGTAAAAACTGAAAAGTCACATTTAATCAGAATATTTAGGTTAGATAAAAATAGTCATAATCATTAAGGGTTAGTGGTAAACGTGTTTGTCCTGAAAAACTGCATGTGCACGGTAATTATTGCTTATTTTACGTGCCCATTAACTCCTGCTTTAACCTTTTACTGACTGTTCACACGTTGCCAGGTGTAAAGTGTATCCCATGCTTCAAAAATATAACTATTGAGTGGAGAGAGTATATACATGGGAGTTAAAAGATTTTCTAATCTTTTACTTACTTTTCTATTCTTAATCTCTTTTATTCTCTCTCTCTCTAATATTCTCTGAAGCGTTTTCTTCCAGGACTTTATCAAACACCTTTCGAGCAATATATTTTCTCACTTAATTTCTTACAGAGATGGCACCAAAAGACTTGATTTTCAATGGAGCTAAGTTTGTTCCTAACAACTACTCGTCTATTCTTAGCAAGGCTGAAGCTCCATCGGAACTTCACTTTATTCAGGATTTCCTTGCTAATTTTGATATTGGGTATGCTTTGACCCAACCTGAAGTAATCTCTGGAACCCAAGTGCTGGAGTTTTGGGAAAATGGAATATATGATGATGGTGGTGCTCAAGGGTCCCCAAGTATTATCTTTACAACAGGGGAGGTTGAGCATGTCGTGACTTTGGCTACAGTACGCCAAGCATTGCAGTTGCCTGAGAACTGCGCTTATACAATTTTTGAGGAGCCAGTTCTTCAAAATATGATGGCCAGTCTGGGTATGAAAAGACATTGGCCAAGCTGGGTCAATTGAAGAGATCTTGCATAAGAAGGGAATGGGGTTTCTTCTTCGACTGCATTATAAAGACCTTCACCAACAAATATTTTAATTTCGGTGCAATCCACATACTCAGTCAATAAATCGGGTATGCTTTCATTAATCAAACTGATTTTGATTATGCAAGTGTTGTTTTAGGCTTTATTGGGGATGGGATGACAGAAGATAGGAATACTGTCTATTTTGCTAGATTCTGTCATCTTATCTATAGTGTTTGTTGTCCTGATAAGCCCCAATTAGCTAGTGAATCACTTTCACCATTTAGACTAGCTAAAAGAGCTTTTAATAACTTATTATCTATTGATAATAAGAAGGTCGTGTTAAGACCCCTCCAAATTCCTTTATCTATCAAACAAGCCTTAATCACCTATGATCCAGTTACATACACTGTACTATATCCTGATGTCCAACCATCTGAACCTCAACCATTAGCACCTACCATCACTACACAAACACCTCAAACTTCTCAACCACAACCAAAATCTACCATCAAGACATCTTTTAAACCATCAACTCAATCATCTCAACCTGAATCATCAGCACATACCATCAGATCTTCATCTTCCAGGCCAAAGAGGACAAAGTCTGTTCATCAACCTCCACAAAAGAGAAGGAAGATGATTCTCATAGATAAATCAGATAGTGATAAATAGGACACAGTTGAAGCACGGGTTCATGCATCAGAAACTGTGATAGTTGGAGCTGAGAATGTTACTTCTCAGAAAGAAACTGCAGCTCAAAGTTCTGATACTTTAAAGAGGAAAACTGTAAGTTCTGAAGCTGCTAAAGCAACTCCTTCACTGGCAAGGAGACTAAAGAAAATGAGGGAAGAAAGGTACAAGGCCAAGCCTGAAAGAGATGTGTCCTAAGTTCAATCATGTATGATGATTTAGGAATAATTTTTATGTAATCTGTTTTGATTTCATTGATATTAATAAAAGACTTATTTTGGTTTTATTGCGGGCTTTATCTATTTAAGTGTTTAAATAAGATATACCATAGTTTAGAGTAAAGCTTTTTATGGATTATGATGAGATCATAATAATGAGACCTAAAAGATGATAACTCTAAACTTAAATATTTCCTGGTCATAGGATTACTAACTGGTAATTAGTAATCCGCAAAGATCGGTACATACGATGATTGCTTCATTATGAAGGATGTCTGTTCTCATAGACATTTGTGTGGTGACACTATAGCTAGTATGTAGGTTCTTATTATAGAATAAGTTCACTGAACATGACTCACACAGCTGAGCAACAGATGGAGTTCACTCACGTGTCAGCAGTTGTTCACATAGTGATAGTTGTACAAGTATCCTTAGACTTGAGGTCATTATAGTCATCTTGTGTATACTGAACTATGCTTTGGTTTAGTTCTTAGTCTTCAGGGACAATTATAAGGGCTCTACTGGGTATAGGAATTTGTACACGAAGATAGTGTATGATCAATAAAGGATCTACCCCTTCCAGTGAAGGAAGAGAATGTTCAATGCTGATCCACTTATGCTAATTCAGGAATCTCTGGCCAGAGTGAATGAAATTAGAAAGGAGTTTCTAATTTACATTAAATAGAACTAAGCATAGTGAATGGGAAAGCAAATGATTAAATAAGATAGGCTTGACACAAGTTCCATGCCTTGTATTTAATCGTGACATTGCAGGGTAGAAGGAATTGATTGTACAGTAACTACTCACTGAATAGGTTCTTGGTATTCTAAGCAGTGAATTCGTATTATCCGGATAGTCGCGATATGCTGAGAAGTATCCCTCGCGATGTAGAATAAAAATGATTAATTTATTAATTAATCATATTTAATGAATTAGAGAATTTATATAAATAATGATAAAATAGTTTTATTATTATTTATTTCTACTACCGGCTTAATATTGAACCTACAGGGTCACACCATAAAAGAGAATGATTTAATGGTGGAGGAATTAATTAATAATGGCTGATAATTATTTATTTGTGAAATAAATAATTAATTATCAAATTTAATAATTGATTAAATAAGATTTAATTAATTATAAATTAATTAAGAAAAGTTCTTAATATTATTAATTAAGAATTTAATTTTGGAAATTAAATCAAGTGAGAGAATTATTTTTCTTAAGTGTTTAGAAAAGGGATTAATGATTAAAAGGTGTTTTAATTATTAGTTAATTGGTTAATAAGAATAATCAATTAAAGGGTTAATAAAAATAATATTTTATGGAAAATTTTCAGCTGAAAATTTTGCCTATAAATATACTATTATAAACCCTATTTGCCTTAACCCAAATAAAAACCCTAATTCTAAAGTAGAAATAGAGGGAGGCAACTAACTCTCTCAACCTCTTCCTCCTCCATTACATTGATCTCTTGGTGGATACCAGTGGAGTGTTTCACACTTGAGGAGCAGCTGCTAGGGATCTCCGTTCATCGTTCTTAGATCGCTATTAAAGACCTCCATCTTTCCATTAACGTAAAGCTTCTTAAGGTAAATATACTGAACTACGAATTAAATATTATTTTTCGCATGGATCCTGCGAAGGGTTTCGGTTTTTTTTTAAGATTTAAATTTACGTTTTCGTTGCGTTTATGTGCTAAAACCCCTTCAATGGCAACAGAGCTACTTGCGAAAAGTTTTTAATTCGTTTATGTGTTTAACTGTTTTTGATATATGAGCATGTACGTGATTCGCCATGATTTGATGTTGATATAATATGCTTATATATGTATGGTTTTGAATATATGATATTCATGTGAGTTGTATAATCATAAGATGAATATGTAATCTGTATATATACTGATATATACATGATTTATGTTTGTTCTAATTATGAGAATCATATTAGATACGGATTCTGAATTGGCTGCTGCAGATTTGCTGAAATCTGGGTCTGGTATCCGATTTACGCAAACGAATACCCTATTCCATAGGTAAACGATCGTCTGAACAAAACTGATAGCTATAACTATCAACGACTCGTCTGTAAGGCGTTTGACGTCGTTTACTGCCCATAAACAGTGATTCTTGTTTTTCTGATTTGATTCTGATTTTTCTGATTTTTGTCATATTTTTTTTATGATTAGATCATGGATAATATGATATGTTAAGATCAGATTATGTGTTTTAACATGCTTTTATGTGTTGTATGAGCATGGTGGATGGTTATGGCCTTTCGACCTTAGTGTAATGGTTTTGGTTCTAGTTTTAAATACGACTTGCATGTCGTCAATCTTTGTAATCATAAATCTCGAATGTAACTCGAGTTATTCTTGTAAGTTCATTAGATTAGTTTTACTTTCAATCTATGTAATTTAATTGAAGACTCAAGAAGGCTATCCAATGGAGGTGATACAAAGAAGAAGACGAGGCATACAAGAAGTCTAAACAAAGAAGAAGACTTATGTAATAAGTAGTTATATTGATTTCCATCACCATATTAGATTGACCTTGATCTTTATCATGAGCTTGATAAAGATCACATAGGATGGGGCCATAACCAAACACATTTACTTTATTGCACTTTACATTTACTTATTTATTTAATTTTATATATGAGATATATGCCTATGTTTACCATGCGATGATAGATTTAGGAGAACTTAAATCAATATAAGGCGTGCTCTAGAAAATCTAGAATAGGAATTATTTCTTGCCTTAACAATAATATTATGAATACAATCATGAGATTTTT
This sequence comes from Apium graveolens, assembly GCF_009905375.1. NCBI lineage: Eukaryota > Viridiplantae > Streptophyta > Magnoliopsida > Apiales > Apiaceae > Apium > Apium graveolens. The sequence goes on from NC_133652.1 coordinate 28,659,086, forward strand.
GTGTTTATGAAACACGTAATTAAATATGAATTTTCAATATTGAGAGAAATGATGATTCTGTCAAAAGCAGATTTCTATCTGTAAAAAAGGGGTATTAAGTGACGCCTCTTGACAATGCTCCCCCCGATCTGGGAATCATCTGATTATCGATTATTGAATTGAAATATTTAATTTAAAAGGAAGAATCTCTTTATAATATGATTATGATTGTAACATAATATAATCCCTCTAAAATTAAATAATATCAAGTAGTAATTGGCCAATGACACAACGGGCTTGTGTCGGTCATAGCCTTCCAACATGGTAGAAAGTGGTTCTTATTTTTAAATCATTATCGTTTCGTGCTACACCCAAGGGCTTTGGTTTCGAAAGAAGAAATACTTGTCTATTACATAGAGATGTGTACATTGAATTAGAATCTAAAGGTCGTTACGTGCTACAGTCGTGGGCCGTTGAAGACTGATTCAATTGTACGAAATGTTGGGTTAGACTTGACTTAGAATATTGAGTTTGTCGTGCTACAGCCGTGACTCAATTATTCAAGAGGCTAAAGTTTTATTAGGGAATAACATAAGATGTAATTGACAAGAGTTATCTGCCTATTGAACATCACATGACGTTTCGTGCTACAGCCGAGGTTGTGTGATGGAATGTAGGATCCCTATTCCCACTAGCATTATGAATGCTTTATTTTCACTTAAGGGTTGTATAAATTAGATAAACTAGTGGGAGCCACTTATAAATAAAGACCCGATTCATATAGTGTCTTGAAATGAAATTGAATATTTGCTAAGTGTTGTTATGTGTTCATCATTTACAGATTTACTATATACGTTATGTCTTCTGCACTATCACTCTGGAGCATACTAGATGCTCACAAGTTGACTGGTCCTAATTTTGCTGACTGGCTTCGAAACTTGAGAATTGTTCTCAGGGTTGAGAAGCTGGAATATGTGCTTGACTCACCTAAGCCTACTGAACCTGCTAGCGATGCACATAATGATGAACATGTTGTGTATCGTAAGTGGATAGATGATGCAAATGTTGCTCAATGCATCATGCTAGCTTCCATGAACATTGAGATACAGAAGCAACATGAGTATATGGATGATCACGCTATCCTTATGCATCTACAAGAGTTGTATGATGTGGCAGGGAGGACAGCTCGATATGAGATATCGAAGGAACTGTTCGGTTGTAGGATGTCTGAGGGATCATCTGTGAATGACCATGTACTTAAGATGATCAATTTGATTGAACATCTTGGACAACTTGGTTTTGCCATGGATGGGAAGCTGAGCCAAGACTTGGTCTTGCAATCACTTCTGAGTTCGTTCTCGCAGTTTGTTGTGAACTTTCACATGAATAAGATGGATGTCAGCCTGCCTGAACTCCATAACATGTTGAAGACTGCGGAATCAAATTTTCCCCCTAAGAAGAGTTATGTTCTTCTAATTGGTGAAGGTTCCAATCCTAAGAAAAGGAAGAAGAACCCTTCCAAGAAGAAGAAAGTAGGTGAGAAAAAGCCGGTTGTACCAAAAGCTGAAGACCCCAAGAGCCAAGCTGTTTGCTTTCACTGTAACAAGGTGGGGCACTGGAAGAGGAACTGCAAGGTTTACCTTGCAGAATTGAAGAAGAAGAAGGGTAGTGAGACTACCGCTTCTGATTCAGGTATGTTCATGATTGAAGTTAATATGTCACTAAGTCAAATTTCTACTTGGGTATTAGATACCGCCTGTGGTTCTCAAATTTGCAATTCGTTGTAGGGACTAAGGAGAAGTAGGACTCTTAAAGAAGAGGAGGTGATTCTACGGATGGGAAATGGAGCAAGAGTTACTGCTGAAGCTGTAGGATCATTTCATATGCCTATGGGCAAGACTATTGTTCTAAATAATTGTTATTTTGTTCCCTCGATTGTGAGGAATATTATTTCTATTCCATGTTAGACTTGGATGGATTTTCGTTTGTTATTCAGATTAATAAATGTTCAATTCTTAGAGATAACGTTCTTTATGGAAGTGGTATTTTAAACAATGGTCTGTATGTATGTGACGTAGAACATAATTTACTACAAATTGAACATACTAATAAAAGAAAAATGGATGATAAAAATCTCACTTTCTTGTGGCATTGCGGACTTGGTCATATTAGTGAAAATAGACTGTGGATATTGCATAAGGAAGGGTTACTTGACCCCTTTGATTTTGAATCATATCCTACATGCGAGTCTTGTCTATTGGGTAAAATGACCAAATCTCCATTTAATGGACATGGAGAGAGGGTTGCATATTTGCTAGGATTGGTACACACAGATGTATGTGGACCAATGTCTACGCAATCCATGGGTGGATTTTCATACTTCATTACTTTCATAGATGATCGATCTAGATTCGGATATGTGTATTTGAGGAAACACAAGTCTGAAGCCTTTGAAAAGTTCAAAGAATATAAGTATGAATTGGAGAAACAAACCAAACATAGTATTATAACTCTTCGATCAGATCGAGGTGGTGAATACTTGAATGGAGAGTTTCTAGCTTATCTCAAAGAAAATGGTATAGTCTCCCAGTGGACTCCTCCATATACTCCACAGTTGAATGGGGTATCTGAAAGGAGAAATCGAACTTTGTTAGACATGGTTCGGTCCATGATGAGCTATGCGAATCTTCCAGTATTCCTGTGGGGTTATGCATTGGAAACCTCAGCATATTTACTGAATAAGGTGCCTTCCAAATCTGTTCCTCAAACTCCATATGAGATATGTAAAGAAAGGAAACCGAGTCTTAAACATGTTAAGATTTGGGGATGTCCAGCTTATGTCAAGAAAGTTGACCCAGATAAGCTGGAATCTCAATCTGTAAAATGTAATTTTGTGGGATATCCTAAAGAGACTTTAGGGTATTACTTTTACACCGATCATCGGGTGTTTGTCTCCAGACATGCTACTTTCTTGGAAAAGCAGTTTATCCTTGAAGGAAACAGTGGGAGAAAAATTGAACTTGATGAAGTTCAAGAAGCACAAACTACTACGGATCAAGTGGAAACACCTGTTCAGACTGAACAACCTTCTGTGGAACAGCCCATTCGTAGGTCAGGGAGAGTGTCTCGCCAACCTGGGAGGTATTATGGCCTTGTCATTGAGAATGACAATGAGTTGTCAATCATTGATGATGACGACCCTATGACCTATAATGAGGCTATGAGTAGTGTTGACTCGGAAAAATGGCATAGTGCCATGAAATCCGAAATGGAATCTATGTATACCAACCAAGTATGGACTCTGGTTGAGGTGCCTGAAGGTGTTAAGCCTATTGGGTGCAAGTGGGTATATAAAAGAAAGATTGGAGCAGATGGGCAGGTGGAGACCTATAAGGCCAGGCTCGTGGCAAAAGGATTCAGACAAAGGCAAGGGATTGACTTTGATGAAACTTTTTTTTTGCCTGTAGCCCTGTTAAAATCAATTCGGATTTTGCTTGCGATTGCTCACTACACCAGAAACTGAATCAGACAACACCACTTACACAATGGTTGATCAAAAAACTGTTGTCCCAAATCATCAGACAACGGTGAACGATTCGTTGACTGAAATTCAACTTTTTCCAAAGTGTTGTCTACATGGTACCAGTGTGCTCCAATGAGACAATGGTTATAGTTCAGCTTATTGTGTGACTTCTTTTAGAGAAGTGGTTTTTAGGTCAAAATAAACCATTGTGCTAACTTTGAATTTAGACAACTAATTGTCATGACTGTTGTGCAAGTTAGACAACAGTGGCTCAGAACACATGTGCTCATGTATTTTAGACAATGATGCTGAAAAACCATTGTTAGAAGCAAAACATGTAGACAATTGTTTATCACCTCTGTTGAGTAAATGAGTGTCACACAATAGTGTATTACTTGTTGTCTAAATCACCTCAATTAGAATATAGGTGACAACAAATTCTGGTAAAACCATTGTCTGATTACCTGAGAGTTTTTTTAAAAAAAACCTGAAGCATACAACAATCCTTAGGAAAAAATCAAACCAATCCTTAAAGAATATTTTCAAAGCAAATCTTGCAACAAATTATTGTTGAATTTATGTCTCAATTTAAACTAATTACGTTTCTTTTTAAATTATTTTTACTGTAAATTTTATTTATATAAAACTAAAAAAGTTACAATTTCTTTATCGTTGGATTATGAATAGACTATTTTGAGCCGTTGATTTATAAAAAATTAAAATTTTCGTTTACCCTCTATTTTATTTGGATTCCCGCCTGAATTTTTAAAAAAAGTTTGAAATTTTTTTGAAGGTGATTTAGGTTTGGAAGAATGATTTTCTAAAATATAAGACAACAGTTTTAAAATTAAACAATTATACGAAAGTGTACAAACAAGCCTCTTTTTAGGAAACCATTGTGTCATGACATCAACCTTTTTGACAAAATATAAGACAACGGTTTCGGCGAAAATCTATTGTAAGAACCTGTACAAACAAGACTTTTTCGTCCAAACCATTGTCTATTGACATCAATTTTCTTGACAATCCCAAAGACTTGAATAGGACTTGAATCATTACTGTACGCTTTCAAAATGTGCTACAAGAGAAGTAATTGGCATGTAAAAACTCATATTATCAAACACATGTTTAAATATCACTAAGGTTATATGAAATAAATAACTTATATTTTTTCATTATAATATGTTGTATCATAATCATATACGTACGTAGATCCCATCATTACTTTCGAAATATACTCGATAACTATACATATGAAAGATTTGGGACTTGTTAAGTTTACAATATTACATAGAGACACCGTATGAGTAAAGAAAAGTGAAACGAGCCATTTAATGTCGATCCATTTGAATATTTCATTTTTTATTAATTTAATTCGATATAGGGGTTTAAAATTTGGAAGAATGATTTTCTAAAATATAAGACAACCGTTTCAAAATTAAACCATTATACGAAAGTGTACAATTAGCCTTTTTTCAGGAAATCATTGTGTCATGACATCAACATTTTTGACAAAATATAAGACAAAGGTTTGGGCAAAAATCCATTGTAAGAACCTGTACAAACAAGTCTTTTTCGTTCAAACCATTGTCTATTGACATCAAATTTCTTGACAATCCCAAAGACTTGAATGGGACTTGAATCGATACCGTACGCTTTCAAAATGTACTACAAGAGAAGTGATTGGCATGTAAAAACTCACATTATGAAACACATGTTTAAATATCACTAAAGTTATACGAAATAAATAACTTATATTTTTTCGTTATAATATGTTGTATCGTAATCATATACGTACGTAAATCCCGTCATTACATTCGAAATATAGTCGATAACTATAAATATGAAAGATTCGGGACTTGTTAAGTTTGCAATATTACATAGAGACACCGTATGAGTAAAGAAAACTGAAACGAGCCATTTAATGTCGATCGATTTGAATATTTCATTTTTTCTTAATTTAATTTGATATAGGTGTTTAAAATTTGGAAGAATGATTTTCTAAAATATAAGACAACCGTTTTAAAATTAAACCTTTGTACGAAAGTGTACAAACAAGCCTTTTTTCAGGAAACCATTGTGTCATGACATCAACCTTTTTGACAAAATATAAGACAACGATTTGGGCGAAAATCTATTGTAAAACCTGTACAAACAAGCCTTTTTCGTCCAAACCATTGTCTATTGACATCAAATTTCTTGACAATCCCAAAGACTTGAATGGGACTTGAATCATTATTGTACGCTTTCAAAATGTGCTACAAGAGAAGTGATTGGCATGTAAAAACTCACATAATCAAACACATGTTTAAATATCACTAAGGTTATATGAAATAAATAACTTATATTTTTTCATTATAATATGTTGTATCATAATCATATACGTACGTAGATCCCGTCATTTCTTTCGAAATATACTCGCTAACTATACATATGAAAGATTCGGGACTTGTTAAGTTTACAATATTACATAGAGACACCGTATGAGTAAAGAAAACTGAAACGAGCTATTTAATGTCAATCCATTTGAATATTTCATTTTTTCTTAATTTAATTTGATATAGGTGTTTAAAATTTGGAAGAATGATTTTCTAAAATATAAGACAACCGTTTTAAAATTAAACCATTGTACGAAAGTGTACAAACAAGCCTTTTTTCAGGAAACCATTGTGTCATGACATCAACCTTTTCAACCTTTTTGGGCGAAAATCTATTGTAAGAACCTGTACAAACAAGCCTTTTTCGTCCAAACCATTGTCTATTGACATCAAATTTCTTGACAATCCCAAAGACTTGAATGGGACTTGAATCATTACTGTACGCTTTCAAAATGTGCTACAAGAGAAGTGATTGGCATGTAAAAACCCACATTATCAAACACATGTTTAAATATCACTAAGGTTATATGAAATAAATAACTTATTATTTGAAATTCATCTTGTATGTCAGGATTAGAAAAATCCAGTAAAAGTACGACTCCCGACAACGAGACTCGTTCTCGATTTACATGATTGATTTTTAAAATGATTTTTTCGATGATCCAACCGTACGAATGTTAAAATATATCAATTTTATCCATAGGAAAAAAATTATTAACAAATTTGAAATCCATCTTGCCTGTCAGGATTAGAAAAATCCAGGAAAAGTACCCCTCCTAACAACGAGACTGTTTACAAGATTAATTTTTAAAATAATTTTTCGACGATCCAACCGTACGGATGTTAAGATATATCAATTTTAGTCATTTGAAAAAATTATTAACAAACTTGAAATTCATCTTGCACGTCAGGATTAGAAAAATCCAGTAAAAGTACGACTCCCGACAACGAAACTCGTTCTCGATTTACAAGATTGGTTTTTAAAATGAATTTTTCGACGATCCAACCGTACGGATGTTAAGATATGTCAATTTTAGTCATATGAAAAAATTATTAACAAATTTGAAATTTATCTTGCATGTCAGGATTAGAAAAATCTAGTAAAAGTACCCATCCGCAACGAGACTCGTTTCTGATTTAAAAGATTAATTTTGAAAATGATTTTATCGATAAGTATAATACGATAAATATATAATACGATAAATATAATTATTTATAAATTAAAAAATTTATTAAATTATTTTCCCATTATCACCCAATTTTTCCATTCCCTCCGATGAAATTTGATTTCCCCCTTCCTCCAAATTTCATTTCCCCCCTTATCTCCCCTTTTTTTCATTTATTTAATTTTTTGTGTGATCCCCCAATTTCCCTTTCCCTTTCCCATCTTATCTCTGACCGCCTTCGTCTCCCTCATTGTTCCTCTGTCGCTCTTCCATCTCCGGTTTCTTACCTTTTTTTCAAAATCACATCGATTAAGCCCAACCCATTCCCCACTCTCACCGCCGCAATCGCCGTCATTGGAACCAGCTCTGTCGCCGCCATCGCCATCATTGGAACCTGCCCCGAGTTTAAGAGCCGTGGTTAGGATTTTGGGGATTTTGTTAGGGTTTTGTGATTTGGAGGAGTGGAAGGATGTTAAATTAGGGTTCAAGATGCTCATTAAATTCTTCATTGATAGACGTCCCAAGGTATTTATATATTCACAATTTGCAATTTTTATTTTTTCAATTTGCTCTGTTAAGCTCAAATGAAATGAAATATGGTATCATGAATGATGTTTTTTAGCTTTAATACTAATGTCTTTTGTGTTTGTTAGGCAATTGTAGTTTTTTTAGTTGCATTTAGTTTAATTTGTTACAAATGTTAGCTGTGGAGGACTGGAGGTGCAGATATGAAGATGCTGAGAAAGGCTTGAAACTTCTGCTAGAGTGGGGAAGTCCATGGGACAAGAGAATGTCATGGGAAGGATGGATTGCTTGGGCTAGAGTTTTGTTGATGAAGGCCAAGAAGAAATCTTGGCCACAGACTTCTTGGTGTATACTCAATTTGGGCCTTGTCAGGTAAAAGCCTGTAACTGCTCCTGTTAAATTGTTGTAATTCTAATAATCTAAGAGATGCAAACTTTAATATAAGCTAGTCTGCAAGAACATTATAAACTATTGTGAACTTATAACTTAGTATGTTTGCATATTTTGATTATGTGTTTCCTTGTTCCGAATTCTGATACATTGTGTTTAGCTTCTTTGAATTGAAAACATATGATTGTCGTTGTGTCGGTATTAAATTTGATCTCTCTCTCTGGGTAAAACTTGGTTGGTCTATTTTAATGGCGGAAATGTGCTGCTAGAGTTGTGTTGAATTAAAACAGAAACTGGGATACGTGCTGTGAGTCAGGTTCTTTTTTTCTGTTAAATTATATTTGAGTCATGAATAGTATAAAAGGAGCATGCACTGATTGTATTTATATGCTGGTTATTTTTTTCTGTTGTAGGTTCGTAAATGTGCTCAAGATTGTGTTGTGAATGTTGAAAATGATGGGTGATTTATCAGCCGCAAAATTATCAAATTTATTGCATTGTGTGATTGCCACTAACCATCAGTTTTGACATTCAAGTTTGGTTATAGGCATAGCATAACACATATAATATTAATCTATATTCCTCTGAATAATACCACAATTTAGTTAGTAATCATCTTACACATACTTATGTCAAGCCATGTGCTGTGTGTGTGCTCACAACCACTGCTAAAAAAGGGACTGGGGAACCTAAATAATTCATGTAATCTGCTGTAGAATTGTGCGTATTGATTCCATGAAGAACACCAGCTGCTGCAACACAGAACTTCCATCCTGATCTGCTACTAGGAGAATGAAAGTTTGGGAGGGTGTACAAAGGACAGATAACACGCACCAATAAAGTAATTATTTTGTTTCTTCTTCCATCTGTGCACCAGATTTTTTCAATCTTAACTCTGCTTTTGGTTGTGTCCTTCAGGTTGTCGCAATGAAGCAACTTGACATAAATGGATATCAAGGAAATCGAGAGTTCCTAGCAGAGATTTTGACACTTAGTATTGTTCACCATCTAAACCTTGTCAATCTTTTGGGATATTGTGCTGATGGCCAACAAAGAATCTTAGTCTATGAATACATGCCAAATGGTTCCTTAGAAAATCACCTTGTAGGTAAGATTCTGAACTTGGATTGCATTTATTTGAATTGCGTCTCTATTTAATAAGCACTGATCCATTCTGTAATCTTCATTCTGTATTGAACAAGTTCTTAGACTCGTAGATTATCAATTCATCCTTATTATATATTTACATGATTTGTTACACAACTTTATGTTTTTTATTTATTATTTGCAGAGTTCAGCATTGCAGCTATACAATGGTTATAAAGCATCTGAATTGAAATATTCAGATGGTTAGAGAATGGAAATAATGGTCAAGACTTAAAGTTTCCCCCTGCTAAGAGAGCTGATAGAATCAAAGGTGGGTAATAGCTAAGGACTAGCCAAGGTGACAGAGCCCCATATAAATCAGTTTTATATAACGAGAATTGGAAAGCTGCTTATGAAGTTAGTAACATTCTATTTATTGATGAAGCTTATTATGGAGCCAGTTTAATGCATTTTAAAAAATTGGACCTAATTGGCGTGAAAGTGAATTTTACTGGTAACTACCAACTTGTTGGTGAATTTTAATAAAACTTTGTTATACTTGTAATTCTTGTAGAGAACCTTTGTATTGTTAATTTAATTTCAATTGTGAATTAACAATTGGATTACCATAATATAATTTTATTTTAAATTGGTTTATTTTAAATAATGAGATTAATTTTCTAAACAGTTGTGTGAATGCCTCTTAAAAAATGATGGAAACCGTTGTATGTCTCACTGCACATATTTTTAAAAAAAACTGTTGTCTTTTGATATTCTTTGCAATGGTCTAAATCTTGTACACCATTATTGTGCCTGTAAATTGTTACAACGGCTAAAAAACTGTTGTTTGTAGAATATTATAAAGGGTCATATGCGTTGTGTGAATAAAAAGAGACAAAGGCTTTATATTCAGTTGTGTGATGTATTTGTTACAATGGAGCGTAACCATTGTATGAGTGCCAAACACTATTTTTAACTATTGTGCCTGTAAATTGTATTTATTGATATACCATAGTTTAGAGTAAAGCTTTTTATGGATTATGCTGAGATCATAATAATGAGACCTAAAAGATGATAACTCTAAACTTAAATATTTCCTGGTCGTAGGATTACTAACTGGTAATTAGTAATGCACAAAGATCAGTACATACTATGCTTGCTTCATTATGAAGGATGTCTGTTCTCATAGACATTTGTGTGGTGACACTATAGCTGGTATGTAGGTGCTTATTATAGACATTTTTCTTAAGTGTTTAGAAAAGGGATTAATGATTAAAAGGTGTTTTAATTATTAGTTAATTGGTTAATAAGAATAATCAATTAAAGGGTTAATAATAATTATATTTTATGGAAAATTTTCAGCTGAAAATTTTGCCTATAAATATACTATTATAAACCCTATTTGCCTTAACCCAAATAAAAACCCAAATCCTAAAGTAGAAATAGAGGGAGGCAACTAATTCTCTCAACCTCTTCCTCCTCCATTACATTGATCTCTTGGTGGATACCGGTGGAGTGCTTCACACTTGAGGAGCAGCTGCTAGGGATCTCCGCTCATCGTTCTTGGATCGCTATTAAAGACCTCCATCTTTCCATTAACGTAAAGCTTCTTAAGGTAAACATACTGAACTACGAATTAAATATTATTTTTCGCATGGATCCTGCGGAGGGTTTCGGGTTTTTTTTAAGATTTAAATTTACATTTTCGTTGCGTTTATTTGCTAAAAACCCTTCAAAGCCTATATCTGAGGATTCAACTGAAGTTGAGGAAGGGTATCAGGAATCTCTAATCTCATCAGAACATGTGATAATTGAAGCTCTGCCATTCCCTACTCAAGCTCAGGATACTATGTCATTCCATTCAGTCTCTCCTATTAAAGCTACAGATGATGCTAAAGAACAAACTGAAAACTCTGAAATAGATATTCACAATTTGAATATACCAAATGTACTTTATCTGGAAGCTCAATCTACAGAATCTCAGCAATCTCCAACTCATTCTCCAATTTTAAATGCTGAGATACCATCTACACCAACCACACCAGCTCTGGAGATAAATTCTGATGTTCAGAATTTAAATAATGTTATTCCTGAATCCCCAGTAGCATCACACATGATTGTGCTGTCAGAACATCTTGAGTCTTCCTCAAGTTCTGAAGATAGTATTTTTGTTGAGATTCCAGTTCCCATTCTGGGCAAGGAAGAATTAGGGAAGAAATTTGTTGAAAAGGAAGCACCTATTCCTTGGGAGGATACTCACAGAGGTGTGGAGTAGACCACGAAGTGGAATAAAACTGATTTCATTCCAAGCTCTAACGTTCTGACAGTGCATATTGCTAAAGCTGATGAGTTGCTCACAAATGCTGATTTAAAGACACAACTCAAGATCACTGCTCTATCTACCAAACATCTTCAAGGTCTACATTCTTCTACTCATGAAAAGGTTGATACACTAAAGGAACATGCTGATAAGCTAGATCTACAGATCAAGCTTGACAAGAATAGATATATCAGACATACTCTTGAGAAAGTTAAAGCCATTGAGAAGATTCAAGAGAAGCAACAAGCCCAAATTGATGAGGTTCTGGCTAACCAAGCTTCTCAGAAAGCTCAAATGGATGAAATCCAATCTTCAGTTCAACTTCTTCTCTCTCTCTCTCTCTTACTTCCTGATGATGCCAAAAAGGGGGAGAAGGTAGTTAAGTCCAAATGTTCACCTACTCAAATACTGAAGAAAAAGGATGATAAAGGTGATGACCAGGGAAACTCTGATAAGAGTAGAGGTCCAGGAAAAGTTCAAGGAAAATCTTCTACACAGAACAAGTCAAGTTCTGATGCTGTGAATGCTAAAAGTCAAAAGTCAGGTTCTGATAAGCAAAGTCTGATGTCAAGTTCTGATATTCTGATTCAGTCAGGATCTAAAGACTCTCAGAAGTTTTTACAAACTCTGAAGCTAAAGGGGAAGCAAACTATTGTTTATTACAAAGATCTTAAAATCCAGACACTTGATGAGGAGATAGCTAGAATGTAATATATGGGATATATCGTGTAATTATTTTGCTAAAAAATAAATTTTGCATGCCCAGTATTTATTCTATGAATTAATTGTTAAGTGGTATATGTGTTTTGATGTTTAAAAATAATATCAATTGAGTATTTTAATTTTTATATGTCCAAAATAAAGTATAGATAATTTTTATATCTTCCTATTTATTTTTATGTTGATTTATAATTTTATAGAAAATAAATGGATTTTATAAATTCTTTTTTTCCCAATATTTATAAACTATTTTATACAATCGGGAACCAGCCGACGTCACCCGTTTTTATGTTTTTATAACCCGAAACTCTTCCGAGAACTCCTTCCTAACCCAATTATAATATTCTGAACATTTTCCATGTTTTGACTTTTTCGATCCGGCGTACGGTTTGTCCTGTGCGGGTCCCGGCGCAATATTTTCGATACAATATTCGTTTCAGTAATCAATAAAACTCGTATTTTCGATAAATGGGATCTTTTTATTAAACTATTACAATTATCACCTCGTAATACGTGTAACCAGGCGCTGAGACCAAGACCGCAGTACAAATTGTACTGATTTGGATATTTATTCCGAAAACCGGTATCGTTTGGATCTGTTTTTGTAAATAAACGTACCATTTTATATCTGGAATGATCCAACGGGATACTAATTTTCCGTAATTATAAATAGCCTTTACTGTATTTTATTTCGTACTAAAAATCATTTGCAAACAGTAATTATAGAATTTTACAGAGAAAATTCATATATTCATATATTGATATAATCTTCTGAAAATCAAACCAGCTTTTGAAGGTGTTAGTGATCTCTGTTTTCAAAGCTCGAGTAATAAAATCGAAGGGTTTGAGGAGTACTATCAGATTCTGGAACTCGTTTTTACTGTAGAATCAAAGGTTGATTTTATATATTTTTATTTATTTTCAAATTATATTGATTAAAAAAATGAATTTTTGTTCGGATGATTGTTTGGATGATTTGATAATTGCATGTTGTAAAACTTTTCTTCCTGATGACTTTGATATATTATATGACTGATTTGGAGTTCAATAACATGTTCAAAATTGAGTTTAATTTTTGAATTTTAAAATTAGGGTTTATAACCCGTATGAATGTTCTTAATTGAAATTTAGGGCTTTTTGTTCTAGGGGTTATTATATGTTGAGGTATAGTGGATTTTGTTCCTCATGAAATTTACAATCGATTGGTGTATAGCTCGTTAACAGAGGATCCCTGAATCGAAGGGAGTTGTGTTTTGAAGTTTACGTCGGGTCACCGGAAACCGGCGAACTTCCCGGCCATTTTTCGGCCAACCCAAGGGTTATCTGTGAGATTTGATTGCAGGTTTATGTTCCTTGTGAATTGTAGATGTAATCTGGAGGTTGTGAAGGTGTGACGGTGCCAGAGACGATTTCTCCGGCGAACCCGTCGTTTTCAGGTGGGGTGCATTACAAAATTGCAGTTTAGCCCCTGTATATTTGTAGATGATGAAGTTTAGTCCCCCAAGTTTCCAGAATTTGCATATTTTGGATTCCTGTTTTTAAATTATTTAAAAATTATATTTTCTATTTATTTTAATTATAAAAATCCGTTTTTAACTTCTAAAAATTCCAAAAATTATTATCTTAATTCCAAAAAAAATATTTTTAATTAAAAAATAAATCTGAATTAATTAGTTAATTAATTTTAGTTAATAACTAATTAGTTAATTGGTCAATTAATTTGAAAATTAATTGATTAATTAATTTAATTAATTATTAATTGATTTTAATTAATTATTTAATTATATTTAATTATTTATTAATGATTTAAAAATTCCAAAAAATAGTTTCGAGCTTTAAAATATTATTTTAAATTGTTTTTAAGGCTCGATAATTATTAGAAAATTATTTTGAAGCCAGATGTGGCCAACTGAACCCTGTTTATTACTTTAAAATTGATCCAATGACCCGTTTTAATCCCGAAAAATATTTTAAAAATCATATTAAATACCTGAAAGCCTGTTTATGACCCGAGACTTCTTTATAAATGGAATTTCATTGATTGTTTGACGTGTTACGTGTTATATGTGACTTGTTTGTTGGATTGTCGGTCTATGTGATTAGTATTTACTTGTTTATAGCATAACTTTCAATCCGTTAGTCGGATTTGGGTAAAACGAAGGGTAGATAGAAGTGTATACCGAATAGAATCGTATGAGTTGAGTATTGATAGATGCTTATGATATGTGAGCAGAAGAGGCAAGGCATAGGAAAGGGAAGCAGATAGTCGAGGAGTAGACGGTTGTGATTGAAAGTTAATGAAGTATAGCAAGCTAGTACCAGGTAAGTGTTCTGAACTTTCTCGAGATATATTGTAGTTGATTGATAGTCCTGTTTTATATTGCAAGTACTTTGAAGCACTGAACCCTAAACCTTAATTCCAGATATTGATCTTTGAACCGTAAACCTTATTCTTTCTGAACCATTGATTGTTGTATACCCGAATACGAACCACAGATATACGATACTACTCCACAAATGCATACAAACTAAATACCAACCACTGAATCAGATTGCTTACATATTCAGTCCATTGTACCTTATGCTTTGAAAGATCAAATCCTTATAACCTTGAAACTTTGATTCCTTTGTTATCCAATTCTTTCATTACCTAATAGCCATTCTTTAAAATTGCCATATTGTTCCTTTGTGAAGATTGAAACCATCTCATTATTGGACATCCGATGTTGCTTATGATTCTGTTTATTGCTTTACATTGTTTATTCTGTTATTATGTTAGAATTGGATGGTTTTATAAAATTGTGGACCAGATTCGTGGTCAGACCAGATTGGTGGTCAAGTTAGGCCAATGTGTGTCTTGGATCCAGTAATTAGAGCAGAGTTGTATGCCTTGCTCGGGGTTAGTGCGTGACTGATCAGTAGCCTAACCTAGGTTTTTAAAAATGAAAATATAATATCCAATTCTAAATCATTATTCACTGTTCACTTGATACCATAACTCTTTTCACTTGATAATCATTATTCTCAGTCTTGTCATTGTGACTTGCTGAGCTAGTTAGCTCATTTGTGCGATATTGTTTATGTTCTTTTCCAGTTAAGAAGGAACCAGTTGGTAGCATGGATCCCCAATCCAGTGCGAGAGCTAGGGGTCCAGGTTGATCGAGTTAAGCTAGCTGACAGCTTTTGAGATAGTTTAAGTTTGTAAAAGTTTGTAATAATATTTAATATTCAGATTTGAGTTTAAATAGTTGGGATTTGGACATTTGTAATATAAGTGTGTGTGTGTGGCTTGTATACATACTTTAACCTGTTGCGGTCCGTGGTAGTTGGTAAGTAGGGTCACTACATATTATTATCTTTATTATTGTTATAAGCAGGTTATAAATAAGGTGTGTGTGTGTGTGTGTGGACCCCAAACTTCTTACCCAGGTTTGAAGGGCGCCATAGGTTTGATATCAGAGCTACAGGTTATAAGTCACTGAAACAAGCCTAGATTGACGGGAATGGGTAGAGGGTTAGGAATATAAGTAAGAAATAGAAAGATAGAACGTCGAGAGGTTGAGTGCTACGGTATAACAGATATTAGTATAATTTGTGTCATGGTTCGAGATTCTTATATTGCGATACGATTTCAGATAGCAGCTATGGCCGACTCTTTCATCCCCGTATCAGCTGATCACTCAGAGCCCTCAGTTGGAGGACCATCTTCAGATCTACGTCCTGTTGTTCCACCAGTGTTGGCTATTTTACCTCCACCTGTGTTGCAGTCCATACCACTGCAGACTATTCCACCCCCAGGCATGATGCCACCTATCAGAGGACCCCCACCAGCTGATTCAGATTCCACTGGGCATTTAGTTGCGGGTGCCCCATTTCAGTCTACATTGCATCCTGTTCCTTATTACCGGTATGAGGCTCTTTTATTGGAGTGTGATTCCTTGTTGGCACATATCTGAAAGCTGCATCATATCAGCAGGACTACAAATGTTGATCGTGGTGTGAGGGAGCTTCGAAAGGAGATCCATGTGACACGCAGGATTCTTGAAGCTAGGCTACATGGAGCTACATTATCTGGTCGAGGCCCTGATGCACTTATGGGATGGGCTAGTGAGATGATGGTGGACTTTGAGAGGCTAGGAGAACCAGAGTTTCCTTGGAGTTAGATCCAGAGATGGAGATGCTGATCAGTGTTGTTGTGGTTTTTTAGTATGTACAGTAGTGTGTAGTATGTATCAGTAGACTTTTGGGTTGTATTTATAGACTAGATCTGCTGACTAGTGAGTAGGTTTGTTGTACCCTTTTGCTTTTACTTCCGAAGCATTTTAACGCTTGTACTACCTAAAATTTTTGATCTATATATATCAGTACCTTTTCCTTTCCATCATTGTCATTTACATTACTGCACCTGTTTTACTTTACTTTATTTATTGCACCAGTTATACCCCTGTGACACCATATAACCTATTCCCTTAACTGTTTATATTCTGTAAAGAAGCATGCAATTTACTTAGTTCAACTGTTACAACTGTTTTAAAAAAAAGATATTTCTGCTTTACAAAACTTTTATTTTATGCAAAGGATTTGATTTAAAAGCTAAATAAGTTATTTGATTCTTTACAGAAAATGCCTCCTAGAAAAAATACTCGCACCAACACCCAGAATGAAGAAACCAACAACAACAATAACAACTAAGATGATACCAACCAGAATGCAAACCCAGGACCCATAGACCCAGCAATAGCCCAGATTCTCCAAATCTTGGCCCAACAAACAGTTCACCTGACTCAACAACAACAAAGACAAACCAATCCCCAGGTAACTTTCAAAACTTTTCAGGCGGTAAACCCACCAGAAATCAAGAGTTCCTTAGATTCGATTGAAGCGAATGTTTGGTTAAAGGAAGTAGAGAAGTCGTTTGCTTTAGTTAAAGTGAAGGAGGAACAGATTGTGGAGTTTACAAGTTATTATTTGAAGAATAAGACCACCTATTGGTGGGAGACTGTGAAGACATTGGAAGGTACAGATGTTATTACTTGGAAGAGGTTTAAGGAATTGTTTCTAGAAAAATATTTTCCCCAGTTTATTCAGGTGCAGATGAAGCTGAAGTTTTTAGAGCTAAAGCAAGGAAATATGTCGGTAGCTGATTATGAAAGTAAGTTTGAAGAATTTTTAAGGTATGTGCCATCATATGTAGATACTGACCGGAAGAAGGCTAAGAGATTCCAGCAAGGTCTGAAGCCATGGATCAGAGGGAAGGTAGCCATCTTTGAATTGGATACGTATGTAGGAGTTATACAGAAGGCAATGATTGTAGAGACAGAAAGCGAGATGTCACAGAAGGAAAAGGAAAGTAAGAAGAGGAAGTTTGAAGGAAATGAAGGATATTCATAACCAGGAAAGTTTCCAAATTTTAAGAAAGGCAAGTTTCAGCCAGGAAGAAATTTTAATTTTAATAAGCAAAATGCAGGCGACGGAGGCCAGGGCAACCGTTCAGTCAATGTGAATCAGCCAAATCAGTTGAGGCTAACTTTTCCAGATTGTCAGGTATGTGGGAAGAAACATGGAAGAGTCTGTAATAAGCTGAATGTGGTTTGTTTCAAGTGTAATCAGAAAGGGCACTATTCGAGGGAGTGCCGCAATCAGCCAGCGAGAGAGCCAGCAAACAAGGATCAGCCTATCCGGAATCCAGCGGTTAAGGTTCCAGCTATTGGATTTACATGCTTTAAATGTAGGAAGCCAGGACATATAGCCAGGGATTACAAGACACCAGCCCTAGTTAGTAATACATTGAGAATTATTGGATCTACCCTGGCAGTGAATAAGACTCCAAGTGCTAGAGTATTTGATATGTCTGTAAAGGACGCTATCCAGGATACTGATGTCGTGGCAGGTACGCTTAATGTGAATTCTTTATGTGCCAAAGTGTTAATAGATTCGGGAGCAACTCGATCATTTGTTTCACAAGATTTTGTTAGTAAGTTAAATTGTCCAGTTGAGTTTTAAATAAAATAATGACTGTGGAATTAGCAAATCAAGAACGTATATCTGTTAATCAAGTTTGTGGGAATTGTGAGATTGAGATTTCTGGTAATAAGTTTTGTATGGATTTGATACCATTTAAGCTAGGAGAGTTTGATGTTATCTTAGGAATGGATTGGTTATCTAAGCACGATGCCCAGATAGATTGTCGAAATAAGAAGATAATGGTGAAGACGTCAGACGAAAGAATAATAACGTTTAAGGGCCAGAAGCAAGCAAAGAAGTTCTTAAAGATGATCCAAGCCAAAAATTTACTATGACGGGGATGCGAGCATTTCATTACATATGTGATTGATAGAAGTCAGGAGTCAGCAAAACTTGAAGATATTCCAGTAGTCAATGAATTTTCAGACGTATTTCCCGATGAGTTACCAGGACTTCCTCCAGACAGAGAAATTGAGTTTGCGATCGACTTAGCACCTGGAACGAAACCAGTATCCAAGGCCCCATACAAAATGGCGCCCGTTGAGATGAAGGAACTAGCAAAGTAATTATAAGAGTTGTTAGAGAAAGGAGTAATCAGACCCGGTGTATCCCCGTGGGGTGCACCAGTGCTATTTGTCAAAAAGAAGGATGGAAGCATGAGATTGTGTATCGACTATCGGGAGCTTAACAAGCTTACAGTCAAGAACAAGTATCCATTGCCAAGGATTGATGATTTGTTTGACCAATTGAAAGGAGCCAAGTACTTCTCCAAGATCGATTTGAGATCGGGATATCATCAACTAAAGATTAATCCAGAAGATATACCAAAGACAGCTTTCAGGACAAGGTATGGACATTATGAATTCTTAGTGATGTTATTTGGATATATTGACCAATGCCCCAGCAGCATTCATGGACCTGATGAACAGAATTTTCAAGGAATAGTTGGATAAGTTTGTTATTGTGTTCATAGACGATATTTTGATTTATTCAAAGACAAAAGAGGATCATGCAGAACATTGGAGAACAGCTTTGGAGATTTTGAGAAAGAAAAAGTTATACGCTAAATTTTCAAAGTGTGAGTTTTGGTTACAGAAAGTTCAGTTCTTAGGACACATAGTCAGTAATTAAGGGATCAAAGTGGACCCGGCGAAGATTGAAGCAATTACAAATTGGGAAAGACCGAGAACACCAACAGAGGTAAGAAGTTTTTTGGGATTAGCGGGATATTATCACCGATTTGTTCAAAATTTCTCAAGGATTGCTACACCATTGATGAAGCTTACATGGAAGAATGATAAGTTTATATGGAATGATAAATGTGAAGAAAGTTTTCAGGAATTGAAGCGAAGATTAATCACGGCACCTGTTTTGTCACTTCCAGATGATCAAGGGAATTTTGTAATCTATAGCGATGCTTCTCATAAAGGACTCGGATGCGTTCTGATGAAGCACGATAAGGTTATTGCGTATGCGTCAAGGAGATTGAAACCACATGAACAAAAGTACCCTACTCATGACTTGGAGCTAGCAGCCATAGTATTTGCTTTGAAGATTTGGAGACATTATCTATATGGAGAAAAATGCGAGATTTATACGAATAACAAAAGCTTGAAGTACATATTCATACAGAAGGAGCTTAATATGAGACAGAGAAGATGGTTAGAGTTGATCAAGGATTACGACTGCACGATTAACTATTATCCCGGTAAAGCAAACGTTGTGGCAGACGCGTTAAGTCGGAAAGAAAAGTTGAATGTGTTATCAGTACCCGAAGAGATATACAAGGAATTTCGCAACTAGAATTGGAGATTAGAGTTTGCAAGCCTGATGAAGCAAAAGTGTATAGTATGACTTTCCAGCCGGAGTTATTAGACAAGACAAGAAAGTGTCAAGAAGAGATAATGGATCAGGATATAAATCATTTGGTCGGTGAGGAGATGTGCACGCAAAAGGACGATCAAGGTATTCTTAGGTTTTCTTCTAGAATTTGGATTCCACCAGTGACGGAGTTGAAGAATGAAATTTTACAGGAAGCTCATAATTCAAGGTATTCAATCCATCAAGGGAGTACCAAGATGTACAGAGATTTAAAGGAAAATTATTGGTGGCCAGATATGAAGAGGGAGATTGCGGAATGGGTTAGCAGATGTTATACATGTCAGAGAGTTAAAGCAGAGCACCAGAGACCAAGTGGATTGTTGCAGCCATTAGAGATTCCGGAATGGAAATGGGAGCATATTTCCATGGATTTCATAGCTGGATTACCAAGGACGAAAGCTAATCATGATGCCATTTGGGTTATAGTGGACAGACTTATCAAGTTAGCTCATTTTCTGCCTATAAATGAAAGATTTTCACTAGATAAGTTAGTCCATATGTACCTGAAAGAAATTGTAGTTCATCATGGAGTTCCTGTGTCTATCGTATCCGATCGAGATCTGAGATTTAATTCAAGATTTTGGAAAAGTTTTCAAGAATGTTTGGGAACGAGACTGAATATGAGTACGGCTTACCACCCACAAACGGATGGCCAGAGTGAAAGAACAATCTAGACAATCGAAGACATGCTACGCGTTTGTACCATTGATTTCAAAGGAAGTTGGGACGAGCATTTACCTTTGGTAGAATTTGCTTACAACAACAGTTATCACGCCAGTATTGGGATGCCACCCTATGAAGCTCTTTATAGACGCAAATGTCGATCTCCCGTATATTGGGACGAAGTAGAAGAACGCAAAATACTTGGACCCGAATTAGTGCAACAGACGAAGGAAGTTGTTGAAGTTATCCAGAAGAGATTGATAGCAGCACAAGACCGTCAAAGGAAGTATGCAGATCAATCAAGGAAAGATATGGAATTCGAAGAAGAAAATCTGGTATTACTAAAAGTATCGCCGTGGAAAGGATTGACACGATTTGGAAAGAAAGGAATACTGAGCCCAAGATATGTCGGACCTTTTGAGATTTTAAAGCACGTTGGCAAAGTAGCTTACGAGTTGGCATTACCTCCGCGCATGGAGCATATTCATAATTTTTTTCACGTATCGATGCTTAAAAAATATAATCCAGACTCCATGCATGTAATCGAATACGAGCCAATAGAGCTTCAAGCAGATTTGTCGTATGTAGAGAGTCCAATGGAGATTCTAGAGGAAAGAGAGAAAGTGTTAAGAAATAAAGTGGTAAATTTAGTAAGAGTATTGTGGAGAAACCCAAAGGTTGAAGAGTCAACCTGGGAGCTAGAAAGTGATATGAGAGAAAAGTACCCTCAATTGTTTTCTTAGGAGATTCTGAGGACATAATCCTTTTAAGGGGGGAAGGATGTAATATCTGGGATATATCGTGTAATTATTTTGCTAATAAATAAATATTTTGCATGCCCGGTATTTATTCTGTGAATTAATTGTTAAGTGGTATATGTGTTTTGATGTTTAAAAATAATATCAATTGAGTATTTTAATTTTTATATGTCCAAAATAAAGTATAGATAATTGTCATATCTTTCTATTTATTTTTATGTTGATTTATAATTTTATAGGAAATAATTGGATTTTATAAATTCTTTTTTTCCGAGTATTTATAAACTATTTTATACAATCGGAAACCAGCCGACGTCACCCGTTTTTACATTTTTATAACCCGAAACTCTTCCGATAACTCCTTCCTAACCCAATTGTAATATTCCGAGCATTTTCCATGTTTTGACTTTTCAATCCGGCGTACGGTTTGTCCTGCGCGGGTCCCGGCACAATATTTTCGATACAATATTCGTTTCGGTAAATCAATAAAACTCGTATTTTCGATAAACGGGATCTTTTTATTAAACTATTATAATTATCACCTCATAATACGTGTAACCAGGTGCTGAGACCAAGATCGCAGTACAAATTGTACTGATTTGGATATTTATTCCGAAAACCGGTACCATTTGGATCTGTTTTTATAAATAAACGTACCATTTTATATCCGGAATGATCCAACGGGATACTAATTTTCCGTTATAAATAGCCTTTACCGTATTTTATTTCGTACCAAAAATCATTTGCAAACAGTAATTATAGAATTTTACAGAGAAAATTCATATATTCATATAATCTTCTGAAAATCAAACCATCTTTTGAAGGTGTTAGTGATCTCTATTTTCAAAGCTCGAGTAACAAATTCGAAGGGTTTGAGGAGTACTATAAGATTCTGGAACTCGTTTTACTACAGAATCAAAGGTTGATTTTATATATTTTATTTATTTTCAAATTATTTTGATTAAAAATATGAATTTTTGTTCAGATGATTGTTTGGATGATTTGATGATTGCATATTGTAGAACTTTTCTTCCTGATGATTTTGATATATTATATGACTGATTTGGAGTTCAATAACATGTTCAAAATTGAGTTTAATTTTCGAATTTTAAAATTATGGTTTATAACCCGTATGAATGTTCTTAATTGAAATTTAGGGCTTTTAATTCTAGGGGTTATTAGATGTTGAGGTATAGTGGGTTTTGTTCCTCATGAAATTTGCAAACGATTGGTGTATAGCTCGTTAACAGAGGATCCCTAAATCGAAGGGAGTTGTGTTTTGAAGTTTACGTCGGGTCACCGGAAACCAGCGAACTTCCCGGCCATTTTCCGGCCAACCCAAGGGTTATCTGTGAGATTTGATTGCAAGTTTATGTTCCTTGTGAATTGTAGATGTAATCTGGAGGTTGTGAAGGTGTGACGGTGCCGGAGACGAGTTCTCCAGCGAACCCGTCGTTTTCCGGCGGGTTAAACTGCAAAATTGTAGTTTAGCCCCTGTATTTTTGTAGATGATGAAGTTTAGTCCCCCAGGTTTCCAGAATTTGCATATTTTGGATTCCCTATGTTAAAATTATTTAAAAACTATATTTTCTATTTATTTTAATTATAAAAATCCGTTTTTAATTTCTGAAAATTCCAAAAATTATTATTTTAATTCCAAAAAAAATATTTTTAATTCAAAAATAAATCTGAATTAATTAGTTAATTAATTTTAGTTAATGATTAATTATTTAATTGGTCAATTAATTCGAAAATTAATTGATTAATTGATTTAATTATTTATTAATTAATTTTAATTAATTATTTAATTAGATTTAATTATTTATTAATGATTTAAAAATTCCGAAAAATAGTTTCGAGCTTTAAAATATTATTTTAAATTATTTTCAAGGCTCGATAATTATTAGAAAATTATTTTGAAGACAGATGTGGCCAATCGAACCCTGTTTATTGCTTTAAAATTGATCCAACAACCCGTTTTAATACCAAAAAATGTTTTAAAAATCATATTAAATACCCGAAAGCCTGTTTATGACCCGAGACTTCTTTATAAATAGAATTTATTTGATTGTTTGACGTGTTACGTTTTATATGTGACTTGTTTGTTGGATTGTCGGTCTATGTGATTAGTATTTACTTGTTTATAGCATAACTTTCAATCCGTTAGTCGGATTTGGGTAAGACGAAGGGTAGATAGAAGTGTATACCGAATAGAATCGTATGAGTTGAGTATTGATAGATGCTTATGATATGTGAGCAGAAGAGGCAAGGCATAGGAAAGGGAAGCAGATAGTCGAGGAGTAGACGGTTGTGATTGAAAGTTAGTGAAGTATAGAAAGCTAGTACCAGGCAAGTGTTCTGAACTTTCTCGAGATATATTGTAGTTGATTGATAGTCCTGTTTTATATTGTAAGTGCTTTGAAGCACTAAACCCTAAACCTTGATTCCAGATATTGATCTTTGAACCGTAAACCTTATTCTTTCTGAACCATTGATTGTTGTATACCCGAATACGAACCACAGATATATGATACTACTCCATAAATAAATACAAACTAAATACCAACCACTGAATCAAATTGCTTACATATTCAGTCCATTGTACCTTATGCTTTGAAAGATCAAATCCTTATAACCTTGAAACTTTGACTCCTTTGTTATCCAATTCTTTCATTACCTAACAGCCATTCTTTGAAATTGCCATATTGTTCCTTTGTAAAGATTGAAACCATCTCATTATTGGACATCCGATGTTGCTTATGATTCTGTTTATTGCTTTACATTGTTTATTCTGTTATTATGTTAGAATTGGATGGTTTTATAAAATTGTGGACCAGATTAATGGTCAGACCAGATTGGTGGTCAAGTTAGGCCAATGTGTGCCTTGGATCCAGTAATTAGAGCAGAGATGTGTGCCTTGCTCGGGGTTAGTGCGTGACTGATCAGCAGCCTAACCTTGGTTTTAAAAATGAAAATATAATATCCAATTCTAAATCATTATTCACTGTTCACTTGATACCATAACTCTTTTCACTCGATGATCATTATTTTCAATCTTGTCATTGTGACTTGCTGAGCTATTTAGCTCATTTGTGTGATATTGTTTATGTTCTTTTCCAGTTAAAAAGGAACCAGTTGGTAGCGAGGATCCCCAATCTTGTACGAGAGCAAGGGGTCCAAGTTGATCGAGTTAAGCTAGCTGACAGCATTTGAGATAGTTTAAGTTTGTAAAAGTTTGTAATAATGTTTAATATTTAGATTTGAGTTTGAATAGTTGGGATTTGGACATTTGTAATATAAGTGTGTGTGTGTGGCTTGTGTACATACTTTAACCTGTTGCGGTCCGTGGTAGTTGGTAAGTAAGGACACTGCATATTATTATCTTTATTATTATTATAAGCAGGTTATAAATAAGGTGTGTGTGTGTATGGACCCCAAACTTCTGACCCGGGTTTGGAGGGCGCCACATAGAAGATTATTTTTGAAACAAAATCCAGGAATGAATTTGGAAACTCTCAAGGAGGAAGAAGTTCGATTTATAGCTGAGAAGACAAATCTTAAGTCTAAAGCTTCTGATGCAAAGAAACCTCCAAGGCCTAAGGAAAAGGCATTGTGATCAGGGAAAAGTCAAATTCTGAGACTTCAAAGTCCAAGACTAGATCACAAACTGAGATTGATCCTAAGTCAAAAGGAAAAGAAAAGGTTGGTGGACCTTTAAAGATTGAGAAAAAGATAAGTTCTTCTGTTCCAGTCTATCAAACTACAATGCATGATGATGATTTGATAGAAGATGAAACTGTTCAAATTCTGAAGAGAAGAAAGATAGTTGAAGAATCTAAAATAACATCTGACACTGCTCAAGTTGTTCAGAATGTAGAACAGCAAGTTATAGAAGAAACAACAAATTCTGATCAAGTTAATTTGGAGAAAATGACAATTGCTGATAAGAAGAAGCTGTTATGGAAGAAAGCTACTCCTGTTAAACTAAAATCCAATCTTATGATGAATCAACTCGCAACATTTGGGTTGAGATCCAAGCAACCTAGAGATAGAGCTGGATTAGATCTGGATGAAGAGAAGATACAAACAGGAGTAGAAGTTACTCTAAGAGATCCTTTCATGTTGACAGACAAACCATATGAACAAATCAAACAAAAGCACCTTGACAAAGTGTTGTCTGCTCAAATTGTGATAGATGCTCATGATAAGGATAATCTAAAGGAGAAATTGATTTTATTTCTCAATGATGGACTAACTTATAGACTAGCTGAAAGTGATGTGCTAAAGAAGTCTGTCAGAGAAGTTCAACATATTCACTATCTTCTGAAAGTAAAATCTGATGTTACAAGAAGATGGTCAGAATACATTTTGAAGGCTATAAGAGATCTACTTAAAATCTCTGGTACAAAGACTTCTCAGTATATACCAATGATTACTAAAGGTGATGGAAGAGAAATTCCTATATTGAAGAACTCTGCTAAAGTGGAAGTTATTCTGAAAGGAAGATGCTTATGTTATAATGAAAACTCTTCACATCCTCAGAATAGCCATTTATCAAATTGGTGATAGTAAAGATGAAGAACTGATGCAGGTCAAAGCACAGTTAGTTGAAGTTCTGAGAAAAGCTGAAGATAAGCTGGTAAAAGATTTTGTTAAGAATCATTAGAGATTCAGATTGATCCAGTAAAGTTGGTAAAGCTACAAGGACTGTAAGTTGTAGTTAATAGTCTTATTAAACTCTCATTGCATTTGAACTTAAATGTTTTTGACATCATCAAATCTATTAACTTGTATATTTTGCATATTTTACAAGTTGGGAGAGATTGTTAGATATATTTGAGATGTCATGTCTAATGTGTTTCATGTTTAGTTTTCAGATCTTAACAAGCAGGAAATATCAGTACTTACTGGAATCAGTACTTACTGGAATCAGTACTTACTGGAAGTCAGAACTTAAGGATATCAAAACTTAGGTTATCAGAAGATAAATATCAGAACTTAAGTATGGGAGGACTTACAGTTAAGGAAGGAAGCTGATTTACAGGAAAGAAGATCGAGACTAATACAAAAGAAGATATGCATGGAAAGAGTTAGAAGATAAGAAGACTTATATAAGATATCTGATTGATATATTTTAGGAGACAGAATTATATTCCATATCAATTAGAAGTTATCTTGTAATTGTGTACTATATAAATACAGAAATAGGTTTACACTATATATGTTATCATTATCGAGAAGATCATACATTGTAACCTAACAGCTCTCGTGATATTTGTTCATCACTGAGAGAGAACAGTTCCATTGAAATAGAGTTTATTATATTGAATATATCTTTTTATTGTTACTTGTGTTCGGAATCGATTTGATTGTATTAAACACTGTATTCAACCCCCTTCTACAGTGTTGTGTGACCTAACAACTGATCAACAAGCATGGAAAAACACCATTTGAGATGGTCATGGGAAAGAAGCCAAATTTGAAGTTCTTTCATATTTTTGGTTGTAAGTGTTTTATTCTCAAAACTCATCCGGAGCAGCTGACCAAGTTTGATCTGAAAGCTGATGAAGGAATATTTGTGGGTTATCCGTTGACTACAAAAGCCTTCAGAGTTTATAATCTGAGAACAAGAACAATCATGAAATCTATAAATGTATCTTTCGATGACAAGAAGATAACAAGTATAAAAGATGCAAATGACCATGACAAATTGAGATTTGAAAATGAAGTACCTTATGCTGAACTTTTAAATCCTGACTCTGATACAGTAAGTCCTGATTTCACTCAAAGCTCTGAGATTCCACAGGACAGTGGAAATTCTTTTAACACTGAAGCATATGTTGAGGGGGAGCAACATAACTCAAATCCAGAGACTACAACAAGTGATTCATCTCAAGAGACACCAGTAAAAAGATCATCATACTCAACTTCCTTGAATTCTGATGAGTAAAATACTGATAATAACAATGGGAACAATGATTCAGGGGGAACATCAGGAAACAACAGTGGTACTAATCAAATAAATAATAGAGAATTCATGGATCAATATGAGGTTCGTCTTCAAGGAGTCAACTTCCACCTGCAAGAAAATGGTCTAAGTCACACATGCCTGACTTAATCATTGGAAACCCTGACAGTGGTGTAAGAACAAGAAAAGCCACTCAGAATGAATGTCTCTAACATTATTTTCTATCTCAAACTGAACCTAAAAAGGTTGAAGAAGCTCTGCAAGATGCTGACTGGGTCACGGTTGTTAGGTCCCGTATGAGGGCTATGTTAAGCTAGAAGGGGGGGTTGAATAGCTTAATTACCAATTTAAAATTTATTATGGTATTTTTAAATAATGTTATCCCTTTTTAAAACTTTACCGAGTGGTTATGCAGTTTATATGTGCGGAAAATAAAGTGCAAGGAAAGAAAATACCACACGGCGGTTTTATCCTGGTTCGCGATGGCGCAACCTCTAACAGATCCGCTCACCTCTACTCCAGTCCCCGAGCTCTTCTCCCGGACTCGGGATTTTCCCTTAATATAAACTCGCTCCTTTAGTAGGCGGAGAAGCCTTTACACCCTTACAAATATTTATCTTGGTGCGTAACACAAGGGTCACCACCTCAAAATAAATGTAATTCCTACACAACTTATCTTAGACAATAACTCCCCGCTATCTCTTCAAAGTTGATGTAGATCCCTTGTGTGGACTTGGCTTCCTTAGCTTTCACCGGTCTCGGATCTTAGTATCCAGTCTTGGGTCATTCCTCTTCTTCACGGTGCAAATACGACTAACTCCCCACTAGTACGTATGAGACTTGGGTCTTAGAACGAAGATCACCTCACATCACCTCACCTCACTGTGAAACTAATAAGACAATCCACAAAACACAAAGTATAGAGAAAATATGTGTTGAACTAGTATGTTACGGTACTAGCCCAAAAGATAGTCTAATATTCAAATAAGAATATTAATACTCTATATGTATACTTGACTTGAGATATAAAATGTTATATCAAGTATACTTTTGATTACTCCGTCTCTATGGATTATATGTTAATCGGAGTAATATAAGAAGTCCTTTACATGTATAATCAATATGGATTATGACTTCTTTGATCTTCAAGCTCAATACGTATACTTAACTCGGAATATATATTTATATGTCAAGTATACTTATGATTACTCCGTCTTTGTAAAATATATGTTTATCGGAGTAATAAGAAGTCTTGTATATATGTATAAGCATTATGGCTTATGACTTCTTTTGTATTCTTCTTCTTTCGATTATGTATTTATAGATCGAAGAATACTTTGGTTACAATCTCGGAATTGTACCTATCCTTTTAAGCTCTTAGGCTTATGGATTTAGTATACTTATGATTTGACGATTATGTGGTCAAAGTATACTTTTAACTTCAAGCAACTTTACAGTTTCAATGATTCTTAGCCAAGGTCCAAATAATAAAAATGCAAGTAATTGGCTTTGAATATGTGATTTTGAAGTTTAGGTGGATGATTATAAAGATTACTATTGATCGTCTTATAATCCCCCGGAATACTGAAGATGCTAGAAGGGGTTATAAGTGATACCTTTCGTAATGATACTATATACACGAACTATGTGTTGACCAAAATCAAGATAAATGAAATGCAAAGTAATTGGTCAACTCGTGTGATTAAATCCACCTTTAAAGCTTAGACGGATAATTACGAAGTTTATATATATCAAATAAGAACCCCACGGAAAACTAAGGTGCTAGAAGGGGATTATACGATATCTTTCGTAATTGGACTATATACACGAACTATGCGTTGGCCAAGATCCAAATAATAGAAATGCAAGTAATTGGCCAACTCGTGTGATTTAATCCGTCTCTTATATTTGACAAAATTATGAAGATCACTATTGATCAATTTATAATCTCTCGGAACACTAGAGATGTTAGCGAGATTATAAAATGATACATTTCGTAATTATACTATATTCATGAAATATGTTGGTCAAGGTCGAGATAAATAAAGTGCAAGTAATTGACCAACTCGCGATGTCAAATATGAAACCTCACTCATGAGGAGTTATTTAGAGATTTATGAAATCTCACTCATGAGGAGTTATTTAGAGATTTGAGTACTTGTATATTATAGATCTTCTTCGTTTAGAGCTGCGGTTTGAAGATCAAGTACTTATTCGAATTCCGAGTTCGAATCTTCGTTCTCTTTTCTTAGAGAACCTTCTTTATAGGAGATCTTGTATTAGAGCTTGAAATAAAGTAAAGAAATTAAGTACAAAGCTCAAAATAAAGAAAACCAAAGAAGAAGCTAAAAAACTCACCACTTTTGGAAAACGATCGGAAAAGTTCGCCGGAAAAATTTTCCGGAGGTTCGGCCGGATTTTGGCACTATGGACGAACTTGGGCAGCCCTTCGGGAGGCCGGAAACTAGTGGTGGATGAGCTCACTTGGTGGGAACAAGCTTGGTTGGGTGAAGCTAAGCTTGGATATCAAAAACCTTAAGTATATGTGTATATATTTAAGAGAGAAGGTTTTTGAGAAGAAGTGTGTGTATAGAATTTGAAAGAGATGAAGAGAGGCACTTCTTGAAAAATTCCCAGCAAGTATTTGGCTCTTTAGCTTAGTTAAAATGGTTTGGATTGGGGGTTTATTTATAGAGGAAGTTGGGTGGAATGAATGGCTAAGATTTGAGAAGGAATGGATGGTGGATGGAGTGTATCACATGGATTGATGACATGGAAAGTAGGATGTGTTTTTTTGCAAGTGGGAATGAAGAACAAGCTAGTATTCATTCAAATCTCAGCTGATATATATATATATATATATTAAATATGCATTTTCCTTTTCTTTTAATCATTCTTTAATTATTTTAATTAAGGATTAAGCACCATTAATTATGACCACCCCAAAAACTCTTAAATAAATATCATAAAAAATATGATAATTATCTAAATATTATAAAATGATGTCCTGCAAAGTTTGGCCAATAATGGTTAATGGTAGCTAGGTCAAACATGGTCAACTGTGGGACCAACTACCTCGAAATTCGTGCACGGACAAAAATTTTCGAAATGCTACGAAATTTTTACCATGCATATAAAATACCATTTAAGTGATCCATACCAAATTTCAAGTTATTCTAGTATGTGGAAGTATTTATTTAGATTTAAAGCGATTATGTCAGCCTTTACTTCCGAATAAAAATATTATTGGTCTTGGAATGAAAGAGATGGATATTTTGACCAAAGTTTTGACTTGTATAGATACTTAAAATATATTTCCTAATATATAAAATGTATTTGAGTGGTGGAAATATTTTTGAGTATTTTTGAATAATTTTCTCCGAGAAATGCTGATTTTACGAAACGGGAGAAAATTATTTTACGAACACACAGAACGGGTGTAAAAATGGATATTAATACTCCAACCATGAATATTAGTAAAATTTGAATAAAAACTCTTTTGAAGGATGTAAAATATATTTTGGAGCGAAGAGTAAGACATTTTTGATTTAGTACGAGATCTCTAAAAAATATTTCTGATATATTCCTTATTCGAGCTTGTTGCCTTATTGATGTTGTAACTGTGATCTAAAAAATATCATAACTTGATATTTCTTATTTGATCAAATTGCCTTAGAGATATTGTAACGCCCTCCAGACCCGGGGTATAAGTCTGGGGATTACTAGCTAATTAGCAAACATGTACAATGTGATTAACAAATAATAAAGAAATGAATCTAAACCCCTTTTATACTAACCAGGATCTTTTTAGGTTGAAGTATGAAAGCAAGAACCACTAACTACTTTATTACAAACCAAATTCAAAATCGTACAAACTCTCTTTATTACAAACCATTGTCTAACCAGTTTTAAACTAATTTCATCTTTTATTCAAACACACACACACTACTATCTACACTCCACCTGTTCGGGCAACTCAAAGCTTTCTTCTTGGATTGGGATCAACACCTTGGGTATGAGAGGATCCCGAGGCTTGACCCGCTTCTTTACCACTCGCGTCCTGATGGGTTTCATATTCCTTCTTAACTAAAACAATAAGGTGAATGACAACAAAAAGGGTGAGCCAAAAATTGCTCAATAAGTCCGCAAAATATAAACAGTGTTAACGCTATTTAAGTGAAACGGTAACCTGGGTATATCTGTAAAGATATAACCCCGCGAGAATCAAAAGAAGGCCATTACTGGCGAATACAAAGGAACTAAACTGGACACAAATTCGCATCTATACCCTGCTGATCAGCCAGGATACAGTGCAGATCTATATCCCACTATATAGATCCCGTCGGGCACCCAGGCACTACGGCCCATCTCAAGGATCCGGTTATGTCCCGGTCCTTAGGATTAAATAAACTTAACCCCCAAAGTATCATTATCCAGTCTGTGGAATAGCAACCGGAACAATCGATATACTTTGACATTTTCTAATCACCAGAATATATAAATATTTGTGAGTAACAATTGGAATATGAGCAATGACTTCACATGAACAGGAGAAATCAAGAATCGAAATGAAATATGAACAAGAGAATCAAAAGAGTGCAAGCGTGATAAGAATCTGAAGAAATATCACTATTCTGAAAGTAGAATAGGGGAAAAACTTGCCTTATGCGCGACTTACTGCAATTAAGTCACCTTCGTCTATCACCGACTCAACCTGCCTTGCTGGCTTAGCTTCTGTTAGAAAAATAGCCTGATTTAGTCATTTCGTACTTCAATTGCGTCTTGAATCGACTTCACATCATTCATATTACCTACCCATGCACTTATGACTGACTCGTATATTATATATTAGCAAGTAAGACTCGATTAACCATATAATACAGATAAGCACATAAGCATATAATTATTTTT
This sequence comes from Apium graveolens, assembly GCF_009905375.1. Lineage (NCBI taxonomy): Eukaryota > Viridiplantae > Streptophyta > Magnoliopsida > Apiales > Apiaceae > Apium > Apium graveolens. Next base: position 28,691,318 of record NC_133652.1, read on the forward strand.
ACAATTAAAAATAATTTTTAGAATCAAAATTGACTCGCTGATCGCTCAACTGATCATTATCTGACTTGTTTCCTTTTTTTCGAATTTTTCGGACTCGTCTCGATACACGATCCGACTGATAATCAAACAAATAACAAAGTCAACTAATTCTTAGAAGAAATTATTCTTTAATATTATTTTTAATAAAAAGAAATCATTTTTTTGAGTAAAAGGGCATTCGTTTCGCTCGAATCGGCCTAACGGTCTAATTAATATCAATTAAACACGGATAATTCAGTTTAATATTCAATATAATGATTATTACATATTTTTAAACCCTAAAATAATTTTTAAATAATTATTTAAGAAAAATCAGAATTAAAAATGATTTTTCTATAATTATTGGAATTAAAATGAATTTATTATAATTTATTGAAAATTATTTGATTAATTATCAAAATAATTAATCATTTTTAAATAATTAATAAATAAATAAGAAATAATTGAGAAAATAATTAAATCTGATTTTCAGAAAATATTTCAGAATTATTTATAATATTAATCAATTAATTAAATAATTTAATTAATTAATTTATAAAATAAATAAAACTGATTTTATAATTAAAATAAAAATAGAATAAAAATAATTTGCAGAAACATTTGTCAGAAACAAAATCCTGACAAAATCATATCAAACCCGGGTATTTTACACGGGTCAAAATCCGGGTCGTGAAGAACACGCCGGATTTTGCCCAGAATCCGGCCACCGGTGCATATTCCGGTGAGCCATTTTCAGGCCAAAAACGGAACCGTTTGGTTCATTTTTAAGCTGGGATCAATTCCAAATCATTTTGGAAATCTAATTCTGGCAACATCATAGAATAACCCTCAGGTCATCTTCTCCGACCAAACCGACTTCATCTCCGGCGAAGTATCAATTTTTTTCATTTGTACACGAAACTTCGATGTTAATAGCTTAAATCAAAGCTTGTTAAACACAGAATCAAAGCCCTAACACCCTATATACCTCAGCTTTCTCTAAATAAAAAATGTACAAATCAAAATTGACTATAAACCCTAGATATCGAACTATCAATTCAAGCAATTGTCAGTAAAATTAATTAGCAGAAATCAATCAGAAATCATCAAACAAAGCTATTCATAACATCAATTTCAAAAAATAACCTCAGAATCAAAAAGTACAAAATCGGGCATAAACCCTAGAAATCGAAAATCAAAAATAACAACTCAAAACTTGAAATTGATGGAAGAAACAGAAAGAATAGATCGAAACCTGTGATTTGAGTACTCGAACTGCTTGATTTGGTGCAGAAATCAGATCAAAATCAGTGTTTAATTATTCAACCCGAATTCAAAATCCGACCCGGTTCTTGAGAGAATTTGTAGATTTTCAGATTTTTAATAATTAATTAATTAAAATTAAATAATATTTAGGTTATTTATAGTAGAAAAATTAATACTCCTAAATAAAATTAAGGCCCTAATTCTACATCTTTTAAAATTAATAAGCCCATAATTTTATAATTTTTGAGTATTAAAATTTAATTTATAAATATTTTATATATGCAATATATATGCCAAAATTTTCCAGAAAATTGTGAATAATGCAAAAATACAAAGAAATGGTATAAATAAAAGTCCTATAATTTTATAAAAAAAATGTGATTTTTGTGGGGTTTTTAACACCCAATGGGGCCCGGAAAAGTCATTTTTCGCAAAACGAGAAAATTTATAAAATATCTAGATGTTCAGAATAATGCGATGGTAAAAGTCGTTTGATGAAAGATAAGGCCCATTATTTTATTTGAAATATCACCTATAAAATCACGATTCGGGTCGTAAAACTTTTGAAATGAAAGCTATGAATGAAAAATAAAATATCTGAAAAATACCTTAAAATACCGGGACGACACAGAATGCACGTAACACATAGCAATTAGGGTTTGACAGCCTATTACACATAAATGACACATTAACACACATAATTTATTATAAATATGATATAATACAGATGTAATTTCTCAGACGTTACATCCTTCCCCATTAATAGGATTCTGTCCTCGGAATCTCACTATGAAAACAAATGAGGATATTTCTCTAACATTTCACTCTCAAGTTCCCAAGTTGATTCTTCAACCATAGGGTTTCTCCACAATACTCGCACTAAGGACACAGACTGATTTCTTAACACTTTCTCTCGCCGATCTAGAATTCTTATCGGTTGTTCTACAAAAGACAAATCAGGTTGGATATCTATCGGTTCATACTCGATTATATGCCTAGAATCAGGATTATATCGCTTAAGCATCGACAAGTGAAACACATTGTGAATATGTTGCATATGAGGCGGTAAGCCTAACTCGTACGCAAATTTTCCCACTTTCCTCAAAATTTCAAACGGTCCGACGTATCGTGGCTTCAATTTACCTTTGTTGTCAAATCTGGTCAATCCTTTCCATGGCGATACCTTGAGTAGCATATGCTCTCCTTCTTGGTAGCTCATATCCTTTCTGGCTTGATCTGCATATTTGCGTTGTCTATTTTGTGTTGCATCCAGTCGTTTTCGAATAAATTCTATCTTTTCTTTAGTCTGTTGGATTAATTCTGGACCCAAAACCTTGCGTTCTCCAACTTCATCCCAATATACTGGTGATCTGCATTTTCTTCCATATAACGCTTCGTACGGTGGCATTCCAATGCTTGCGTGATAGCTGTTGTTGTAAGAAAATTCAACTAAAGGTAGATGCTCATCCCAACTGCCTTCGAAATCAATCGCACAAACTCGTAGCATGTCTTCAATTGTTTGGATAGTTCTTTCACTTTGCCCATCGGTTTGCGGATGATAAGCGGTACTCATGTTTAATTTAGTTCCAAGGCATTCTTGAAATTATCTCCAAAATCTTGAATTGAATCAGGGATCTCGATCAGATACGATAGATATTGGAACTCCATGTCGCATCATAATTTCCTTGAGATACAAGTGCACTAGCTTATCGAGTAAAAATCTTTCATTGATTGGTAGAAAATGTGCCGACTTTGTTAGTCTGTCAATGATTACCCATATCGCATCATGATTTGCTTTAGTCCTTGGAAGTCCTACCACAAAATCCATTGCTAGATGTTCCCATTTCCATTCTGGAATATCCAATGGTTGCAGTAATCCGCTCGGTCGTTGATGTTCCGCTTTAACTCGCTAGCATATGTAGCATTTACTTACCCATTCGGCTATCTCCTTCTTCATATTTGGCCACCAAAAGTTTTCCTTCAGATCACGATACATTTTGTACTTCCTGGATGAATGGAATATTTCGAACTGTGCGCATCTCACAATATTTCTTCTTTCAGTTCTGCCACATTAGGGATCCAGATTCTTGATGCAAAGCATAGGATTCCTTTGTTATCCTTCTATGTTGTAATTTCTTCTCCCATTAAGTCGTCATCTTGACTCATCACTTTTTTTTTATAGCGGTGAATCTTCTCTAATAACTCCGGTTGAAAAGTTATAGCGTAAATAGTTTCAGTAGATTCATTGGGAACACAAATTTCGATTTCTAATTTTTCAAATTCCTTGGCTAATTCTTCACATAAAGTTAAAAAATTTAATCTTTCTTTCCGGCTTAACGCATCTGCCACAACATTTGCTTTCCCTGGATGATAACTGATCGTAATATCGTAATCTTTAATCATTCCTAGCCATCGGCATTGCCTCATGTTGAGTTCCTTCTGCGTAAAGATGTACTTCAGACTTTTATGATCCGTGTAGATTTCACATTTTTCACCGTAGAGATAGTGTCTCCAAAGTTTCAATGCAAATACGATCGCTGCTAATTCCAGGTCATGCGTAGGATATTTCTGTTCATGAGGTTTTAGCTGTCTCGAAACATATGCAATGACATTACCATGTTGCATCAGTACACATCCTAATCCGCGTTATGAAGCATCGCTGTAAATAACAAAATTCCCATGCTCGTCTGGCAATACGAGTACCGGTGCGGATACTAATCGATTTTTCAGCTCTTGGAAACTTTCTTCACATCTGTCATCCCATACGAACTTTTCACTTTTTCGAGTTAACTTGGTCAACGGAGTTGCTATTTTCGTAAAATCTTTGACAAATCTTCTATAATATCCTGCCAATCCCAAGAAACTTCGAACATCTGTCGGTGTCTTTGGCCTTTCCCAACTCAACACAGCTTCAATCTTCGCTGGATCAACTTGAATGCCTTCTCTACTGATGATGTGCCCTAGAAATTGTACTTCCTTCAACCAGAATTCACATTTTGAGAATTTTGCGTACAGTTGCTCTTTCCTCAGAATTTCTGAAGCAATCCTCAAGTGCTCAGCATGATCTTCTTCCGTCTTTGAGTAAATCAAGATGTCATCAATAAATACGATCACGAACTTATCCAAGTATTTCTTGAATACCCTATTCATCAGATCCATGAATGCCGCTGGCGCGTTGGTTAACCCGAATGTCATTACCAGAAACTCATAATGTCCATATCTAGTACGAAATGCACTCTTGGGAATATCTTCAGGTTTAATCTTTAATTGATGATAGCCCGATCGTAAATCTATCTTCGAAAACCATGCGGCTCCTTTTAGCTAATCGAACAAATCGTCGATTCTCGGTAAAAGATACTTATTCTTGATAGTGAGCTTATTCAATTCCTGATAGTCAATGCATAGTCGCATACTGCCATCTTTCTTCTTCTCGAACAATACCGGTGCACCCCACGGAGATACACTGGGTCTTATGATGCCTCGGTCTAGAAGATCTTGCAATTGCGTTGAAAATTCCTTCATCTCGACTGGAGTCATTCGATATGGAGCTTTCGAAACTGGTTCTGTACCAGGTTCTAAATTAATCGTGAATTCAATTTTTCGATCTGGAGGTAACCTTGGAAGCTCGTCTGGAAAGATGTCCGGAAACTCACATACAACTGGAATATCTTCTATGTTGGGACTTCCTTTCTCAGTATCTAACACGTAGGCTATGTATATCTCACATTCCTGTCGAAGTAATCGGTTGGTCTGCATTACTGTAAGAAATTTCTTCCGCTGTTTTTCGCCTTTGAACATTACCATTGCATTTTCCGCAGTCCGCAATTTTACTTTCTTGTTTGCACAATCGATCTGAGCATTATGACAAGCTAACCAATCCATTCCCAAAATGATGTCAAACTCTCCTACCTTAAAAGGAATCAAGTTTACAGAGAAATGATGTTCGGCTATTTCTATCTCGCACGCAGGACATACTCGATCTACTGGAACTTGGTCGTCATTTGCTAATTTTATAATTAACGTCTCGCCCAACCATTTAATTTCGTAATGTAACTTATCAAGGAATTCTTCAGAAATAAATGAACGAGTAGCTCCAGAATCAATTAATACTTTTGAATCTACGGAATTCACCAAAAGCGTACCTGCAATCACACTAGGACTCTGCATTGCTTCTTTCATTGTCATGTTGAAATTTCTTGCTCTGGGTTGATTAGGCGGCGGTGGAGGAGGTAATGCCAATACTTTCAGAATACTAGCTGTCATTGCTGGTCCTTTACAATTTCTAGCGATATGTCATTTCCTTCCACACTGAAAGCAAGTAATTTCTGCTATTTTTCCCGTTAGACATTCGTTAGAATAGTGTCATTTCTGCTTATATTTGAAACATGTCACATCCGCTTTGATATAGATGCCAGTATGTTTTCGTCCACAAGTCTTGCATTACGGTACTGGGAATTTGACAATTCCCTGCTGGCTGGGGGCTTGGAAACGATTACCTATTTTCTGGATACCTTGTCCTATCCTTTTAAAATTCAAATTTGTTCGGGCTTGGAATCCTGACTTCTTCCTGACACGATCTTGGAAACTTCCCTATCCTCTTTCCTTTTGAGATCTTTCACTTTCTCCCTCAATAATTAGAGCTTTCTAGATTACGGTGGTATAAGTTGTTAATTCAAAAACTGCAACTTGTCCACGGATCCACGGTCGTAACCTTTCTTTAAACCTTTGGATTCGTTTTTCTACAATATCAACTTGTTCTGGGACAAACCTCGATAACTCGGTAAATTTGGCTTCATACTCCGTTACGGACATACTTCCTTGCTTTAACTCCAAAAACTTGATCTGCATTTGATTCTTCACATAGCGAGGAAAATGTTTTTCTAAGAACAATTCTTTAAACCTATCCCATGCAATAACATCTTCACCTTCTAAAGTCTTCTTAGATTCCCACCAATAATTTGCTTCCCCTTTCAACAAGTAACTAGCAAAATCAGTCTTCTGGTCTTCACCTACCTTCACTAACGCAAATGCTTTCTCTATTTCCTAATATATAAAATATATTTGAGTGGTGGAAATATTTTTGAGTATTTTTGAATAATTTTCTCCGAGAAATGCTGATTTTATGAAACGGGAGAAAATTACTTTACGAACACACAGAACGGGTGTAAAAATGGATATTAATACTTCAACCATGAATATTAGTAAACTTTGAATAAAAACTCTTTTGAAGGATGTAAAATATATTTAGGAGCGAAGAGTAAGACATTTTTTATTTAGCACGAGATCTCTAAAAAATATTTCTGATATATTCCTTATTCGAGTTTGTTGCCTTATTGATGTTGTAACCGTGATCTAAAAAATATCATAACTTGATATTTCTTATTTGATCAAATTGCCTTAGAGATATTGTAACGCTCTCCAGACCCGGGGTATAAGTCTGGGGGTTACTAGCTAATTACCAAATATGTACAATATGATTAACAAATAATAAAGAAATGAATCTAAACCCCTTTTATACTAACCAGGATCTTTTTAGGTTGAAGTATGAAAGCAAGAACCACTAACTACTTTATTACAAACCAAATTCAAAATCGTACAAACTCTCTTTATTACAAACCATTGTCTAACCAGTTTTAAACTAATTTCATCTTTTATTCAAACACACACACACACACTACTATCTACACTCCACCTGTTCGGGCAACTCAAAGCTTTCTTCTTGGATTGGGATCAACACCTTGGGTATGAGAGGATCCTGAGGCTTGACCCACTTCTTTACCACTCGCGTCCTGATGGGTTTCATATTCCTTCTTAACTGAAACAATAAGGTGAATAACAATAAAAGGGTGAGCCAAAAATTGCTCAACAAGTCCGCAAAATATAAACAGTGTTAATGCAATTTAAGTGAAACGGTAACCTGCGTATATCTGCAAAGATATAACCCCGCGAGAATCAAAAGAAGGCCATACTAGCGAATACAAACAAACTAAACTGGACACAAGTTCGCATCCATAACCTGCTGATCAGCCAGGATACAGTGCAGATCTATATCCCACTATATAGATCCCGTCGGGCACCCAAGCACTACGGCCCATCTCAAGGATCCGGTTATGTCCCGGTCATTAGGATTAAGTAAACTTAACCCCCAAAGTATCAGTATCCAGTCCGTGGAATAGCAACCGGAACAATCGATATGCTTTGACATATTCTAATCACCAGAATATATCAATATTTATGAGTAACAATTGGAATATGAGCAATGACTTCACATGAACAGGAGAAATCAAGAATCGAAATTGAATATGAACAAGAGAATCAAAAGAGTGCAAGCGTGATAAGAATCTGAAGAAATATCATTATTCTGAAAGTAGAATAGGGGAAAAACTTGCCTTCTGCGCGACTCACTGCAATTAAGTCACCTTCGTCTATCACCGACTCAACCTGCCTTGCTGGCTTAGCTTCTGTTAGAAAAATAGCCTGATTTAGTCATTTCGTACTTCAATTGCGTCTTGAATCGACTTCACATCGTTCTTATTACCTACCCATGCGCTTATGACTGACTCGTATATTATATATTAGCAAGTAAGACTCAATTAACCACATAATACAGATAAGCACATAAGCACATAATTATTTTTATAATTAAAAATAATTTTTAGAATCAAAATCGACACGCTGATCGCTCAACTGATCATTATCTGACTCGTTTCCTTTTTTTTGGAATTTTTCGGACTCGTCTCAGCACACGATCCGACTGATAATCAAAAAAATTACAGAGTCAACTAATTCCTATAAGAAATTAGGCTTTAATATTATTTTTAATGAAAAGAATTCATTTTTCTGAGTAAAAGGGCTTTCATTTCGCTTGAATCGGACTAACGGTCTAATTAATATCAATTAAACACGGATAATTCAGTTTAATATTCAATATAAATGATTATTACAAATTTTTAAACCCTAAAATAACTTTTAAATAATTATTTAAGAAAAAAAAGAATTAAAAATGATTATTCTATAATTATTAGAATTAAAATGAATTTATTATATTTTATTAAAATTTATTTGATTAATTATCAAAATAATTAATCATTTTTAAACAATTAATAAATAATTAATAATTAATAAATAAATAATAAATAATTGAGAAAATAAATAAATCTGATTTTTAGAAAATATTTCAGAATTATTTATAATATAAATCAATTAATTAAATAATTTAATTCACTAATTTATAAAATAAGTAAAACTGATTTTATAATTAAAATAAAAATACAATTAAAATAATTTGCAAAAACATTTGTCGGAAACAAAATCCTGACAAAAACAAATCAAACCCGGGTATTTTAGACGGATCAAAATCCGGGTCGTGAAGAACACGCCGGATTTTGCCCAGAATCCGGCCACCAGGCATATTCCGGTGAGCCATTTTCTGGTCAAAAATGGAACCGTTTGGTTCGTTTTTAAGTTGGGATCAATTCCAAATCATTTTGGCAATCTAATTCTGGCAACAACATCACGGAATAACCCTCAGGTCATCTTCTCCGACCAAATCGACTTCATCTCCGGCGAAGTATCAATTTTCTTCATTTGTACACGAAACTTCGATGTTAATAGCTTAAATCAAAGCTTGTTAAACACAGAATCAAAGCCCTAACACCCTATATAACTCGGATTTCTCTAAATCAAAAACGTACAAATCAAAATTGACTATAAACCCTAGATATCGAACTATCAATTCAAGCAATTGTCAGTAAAATTAATTAGCAGAAATCAATCAGAAATCATCAAACAAAGCTATTCATAACATCAATTTCAACAAATAACCTCAGAATCAAAAAGTACCAAATCGGGCATAAACCCTAGAAATCGAAAATCAAAAATAACAACTCAAAACTTGAAATTGATGGAAGAAACAGAAAGAACAAATCGAAACTGTAAGAACCCTGATTTTTGTAATATTTTAAAACGTCAGTGAATAGTAACTGGAACTAGTTATGTAATACGCATGGAGTTCATAACAAATATGAATAGTGGAATTTTGAAAATCCGAGATCATATTCTTGTTTATCGAGGAAAATAAGTGAATGTAAAAGCCGTCGGAATTCGAAGATTCACGATTATACTACGTGTTTTCATATCTGTAAGGAATAGCGTAGAAACGGGGATACTACGTGAAATGAATATTATATCAAGGTGTTTCTATGATCAAGATAAAGGAATAAAATTGGTTAAAGAATTATAAGCGATAAAAGAATTCACTGCGAAACGAAATATTATACGATTAAACTATCGGAATGGAACAACAATCGCGTGTACGTTAAATAATCGAATGAGAAATTAATTTCATGCAAGTTGGCCATGGAAAATCAAGCTAACTGGTAGTTAGGATATGTAACTAGGGAATTAGAAGCTAATTAGAATAGTTAGTGGAAAAGTAAGTGAATATTTAGTGAAGACAAGAAGGTACAAGGCCATACCTCCCCATTTCTACTCATCTAAAATTGTCAACTAAGCCATTTCTTTTTCTGATTATTATGCCCATATATACACACTATCAAACCATCTTATACACTCTCACACTTCAACAAAAATCAAACCAAACCCCCCCCCCCCATTCCCCCTTTTTGCTCTCGGCCTGTTTATGCAGAAAAAGAGGGAGAGCCCTCTTCCTCACTTCACTTCTCCATTCTTCCCTCTATTAAAAATTCTAGAAAAATTCACAAAGCTTCCTTACATCATAGTAAAGGTATGTCTATGATTTCATGGAAAAATTCTTAATGGTTTGTGAGAAACAAATTATTGAAGTTCAAGAACTTTATGGACTGTTTTGACTAACTTGGTTTCTTGGTTTTGTTTCTTAATGATCTAGCCCTTCTAAGTGTTTTTCAAGCAAACCAAGCCCTAATCATCTTAGTACTAACCCTCCTAGTGCTCAAGAAGGTATAACTTCAAACTCTTTAAAGTTTTAAGGGTGAGTTTAAGAGTTATTTGTAATGTAGTGTCAAGATCCAAAAGTTTGTGGATGTGTAAGGTTGTTTTGCTCATATTCTTTCTAAGTACTTGAGTTTTGAGTTGTGATGCTTGTATGTGATGCTAGATAAAGTATATAAGGTGTATTTGGGTGGATCTTGATAAGTAAGAAGTGTTGTGCTGGTCATAAGTAGTGATTGTGTCAAGAACAAGTAGTAGAATTGGAATGTGGAGCCTATTGCACTTGGTCTGCCTTCTGCAGTGTATTCGGCCATGTAAATATTTGAAACTTGTGAGTCACTGGCCTTGACTGGGTAGATCTTGATTTGTAGTTTCTGTACATGGGTGGATCGTCTCGAGGGATTTACGGTTTAGAAGTTATGATCGTTTTAGTGTAGAGCGCTCATACGAAAAGCCAACTACACAAAGGCCACTTGCATGATGATTTTGAAAGGCTAAAAATAATTTCAGAATCTTGGAAAAATCATGATAATTAAATAATGCAGCAAGGAAGACTGTCCAAAAAGAATTTTAAGGAAATATTAATTTTTCGATTTTATAAAAATGTTTTAGTGAAGTGAATCGATAATCGCGTACTAACTAAGATCGTTGGTTATTGATTTTAGATCACCAACAAAAGCCCCGAGACCATACCACTCCTAGCACTCGAGGCAATTTTACGAAACCCTAACACAAATTATCCATGCTATATATACTGTTGTGATATTGATGCCATTGTTTACATTTTGAAAATATATGCTTGTCTGTGATATCAATACATTCCAATTATGCGATTGTTTACGAAAAACAAACTTCGTTTAATACGAGTATGAGAAATTGAAACGTAATTTTAATATAATACAAGATAGTGGGAGTCGGAGATAGACATAGTTCCCAAGGATACTTTCTAAATTATTCAAAATTCTCGGAAGAGATCAATAATTTGAAACTTATCAAAACCTTAGGGAACTTAGTCTAGAAGCATAAGGGTTTTGCTTCCTCGCTCAATGAAAAACAAGTGAACAATATATGTAAAACTCTACTACAATTAAGGGTTTGAAAATGATTTTTAAATTCAAAACTCTGACAACTCCCAAGGATCAATTGTATTAAAAGTGATGAATAAATTATCTTATTTAAAGGTCAACTCAGAAAGATCTATTCCTTCGATAAAGGATTTTATGTAAATGATATAATTGTTTTGGGACTGGAATGTGGCCTACCCGGTACAGAGAGGTATCAGGTAGTGACCAAGCGCGGAGTGGCGCAGTATACAGTTATATGGTCTCTGTGACCATTGAATTTCAGACTTGCACGGAAATGGGCAACCATCGTGTAATGTCTTGATAAGCCCAAAGGCGGCTAGGTTCGTATTCCTTCTACTAGTAGAGAAAATTTCGTATTCGGCTGATCACCGGTACGTGGTTTATTCCAGTATAGTCCCTTTCCTCCACTTTGGATAAATTGTTATGAAACCTACAGCAGAAGGCCGATAAGGCTGAGTTTTAAATAAGGTTGTTGATGAATATATATCACATCCATTCGAGAATCTTGGTTCAAGCATCATATTGTGATTTTGAGATAAAATGAGTACGAGTATAAGCTGATTAAAATGATACATTTAAAGTTGAGTTTTTCATAAAAGAGACAAGCATATAAACTTTTAGAAACCTTGGATATACAATGCTTAATGGTTGTTTTCCCTAAATGATCATATTTAAATAATGGATATCTATATCTTGCTGAGCGTTAGTGCTCACTCTTGCTTTTATAAATATCATATCAAAACAGATTACTAGCATGGCCCGAACCAGGATGACTGCCCGCAAGCGGGTAGGGGACGCACGTGAGTACCGTAGACTGTTTGTCCGCCAGCCACCTCAGGTAGACGAGTAGAGATAGTTTCCTTTTGAGTACTTGAACCAAGACTAATTGTGACCTGAGCCAGTCTCATGTAGAGCTGTTCTCGGCGTTCACCCTTTTGAGATAATTTCCTTTGGTCTGTAATAACTTAAATACTTTAACGTTAATTTAGTAATGTTTCTGAGCATATAACCTGTGTGTGTGTGAGTTTGGTTAAAAAGGTCGAGTAATGATGTGACAAGAGGATTAATTATTTATTAGACAATATTAAGTGATCGTAACAACCCGAATTCCCGACCTTGAATTTAGGGGGTGTTACAGAAATGGTATCAGAGCCCTAGGTTATAAGTCTCAGAAACGTTAGGTGAATCAACTGAATCAATGAACTAGAACTCACATAGAGTTAGTAGTCGGGCTACGAGGGTAGCACTGACGTTGAGAACCCTTAGGGTGATTTAAGTATCCAAGGATAGTAATGTGTGTGTTAAATGACTTGTAGGTACCCGATGTGTTAGACCCTGAGGCTGTAGAGGCGTACGAGAGAGAGCATGATGAGGCCCTTTTAGCTGAGATCGAGGTAGCTGACCCTACCCCCACTGTGGGCTTAGAGGTATTCGAGTACCCGGAGACTAACCCTGAGGAGGACCCGGAGGAGGACCCCACTGAGCCAGACACTGAGATAGCCCCTCCTGAGGATATTCCATACGGCAGCACGGAGGTTCCACCTCCAGAGATGATGAGGGTGGATGTGCATCAGAGGTCGATAGAGCGTTTGTTAGATCGGATCTCAGCAGCCCAGGCTCGAGTCGCTGAGCTCGAGAACAAGACGGGAGTAGCAGATTTGATGGATAGGATGATAGCTCTGCAGGCCAGAGTCACTGCACTGACTGAGGAGTTAGAGCCGGAGCTAGGGGCATCCACCCCAGTAAGGACACCCACCCCGTCCCCTGTACCAGTTAGTCCCGCACGGTCTGAGACCAACGACGGCATGGACCCTATTCTTGACGGTGTGGCAGCGACTCCTGCAGATTCCCCACTTCCACCACCCCTACCAGTCATATCCCTAGCAATTTACGACTGGGTGTAGGTCGCTATGCTACTGATCTGACAGCGGCTGAGGCCCGTATTGCCGAGCTGAGGGACCATCTTTCCATCGAGCGGCACATGAGGATAGAGGCCCGAGGCAGGCGAGGATACCCCAGCGCCCGACGCGTGCGCAGGACCATTCACCGCTTAGAGCAGAGGACCCTCGGTAGGATTCACCCCTTATCATCACAGCGTGACTTGGTGAGTAAACGTGAGGTTATCAGGGTTGTGGTCCACGCTATGAGGCGGATTCGTGATGTTACTCGTGGCTAGTAGAAATTGTTAGTAGTTTGTTGTTGTTCCTCAGCGGTGGTACTTAGTTATTTTGTGATAGTTATTTTGGGTTGTTATCTTTGATAGTGCCACCAGCTTAGGATTATTGTATTAAAGCATATTGTACTTTTATTATTCAGTATATTGTACCCAGACCTGACGTATGGCCAAATTATATATAATTATCGTGTTGATTAGTTGCGATTTCTAGATTGTGGTTTAATCTTCTTTCATACCTGCATAATTACATACTGTCATAACAAATCAGGAAGCATGAGGATTGGAAAATGAAAACAACCTAAATAAGTTTATGTAACAGGAAAATGCCGCCAAGGAGAATAGTAACAAGAACTCGCCCGGCTGCATCTGGCGGCCAGGGCAGTAATAATGAACAAGGGCATCGAGCACAGACCCCACCATTAAGAATTAATGAAGAACGAAATTAGTATGATGATGAGGACTATGAAGAGTCGGAGGCTGAAGATACTCAGGGGATGGAAATGCCAGTGAACCCTATAGAGCAGTTTGTAGAACTTCTGAGGCAGAACCTGCAATAGCAACGACCACCCCAGCAGGCCATGGCTAATGCATTTAAATCTTTCAAGTCGGTCAAGCCCCCAGAGTTTCACGGTGTTGCTGACCCAGTTTAGGCCAGGGCTTAGCTGAAAGAGGTAGAAAAGACCTTTGAGCGAATTGGCACTGAGGAAGCCCACAAGACTAATTTTGCCACTTATCTCTTAAAGGGTGAGGCTACTATTGGTGGTAAGCCAAGAAAAATATGGAGCCCCAAGGGATTGTTACTTGGGAAAGATTCACTGAGTTGTTCTTAAAGAAGTATGTCCCGAAGTTTATGGAGATTCAAATGCAGCGAAAGTTCCTAGAGCTGAAACAAGAGAATATGAGGGTAGCGGAATATGAAGCTAAGTTCACAGAATTGTCGAGGTTTGTGCCACAGCTGGTGGGCACCGAAGAGCAAAAGGCTGAGAGATTTCAACAGGGATTGAAGCAGTGGATTCAGAATAAGCTGGCAATTCTAGAGATAACTGACTATGCCACCCTAGTGTAGAAGGCCACAATAACTGAAACATGGAGTGAAATGAGCCAGAAAATGAAGCAAACTAAGAAATAAAAGTTTGATGGTCGAAGCAGGAGTGTGGGAGGGGAGAGCTTCCCTAGTAAGTTTATCAGGGGGATGGCCTCCCAACCCAACCGTAGTACAGGATTCGGGGGATCAGGGAGCGTGAGTGTGGCCCAGAGCGGGAACCAGACGGGAATGTCTTATCATAGCCAACCACGACCTCCTCTGCCAGAATGCAAGAGCTGTGATAAGAGGCATTCTGGGCAATGTATGCAGAAACCAGTGACATGCTTTAAATGTGGTAAGGTGGGGCACTATGCCACAGCTTGTAACCAGGAAGCGGCTAAGTGTTTTCAGTGGGGAAAGACAGGACACATGAAGAAGGACTGCCCTGCGGCAGCCCCAGCTAGCTCGAGGGGTAGTGTAGCTGCATCTAACAGAGTGCCGACTACCAGGACCTTTAATATGACTGTGAAAGATGCCATGAGGAACACCAATGTTAAAGCAGGTACGCTCCTCCTAAACTCCAATCCCGCCAATGTGCTATTTGATTCTGGAGCTACTAAGTCTTTCGTATCTAAGGAATTTTCTGAAAAATTGAACTTAAAAGTAGAACCTTTGAAAGAATCTTTACAAGTGGAAATAGCTAATCAAGAGATTATTCCTGTAAATCAAGTTTATGCTAACTGTAACCTAGAATTAGGTGGAGTGAGGTACCCATTAGATTTAATTCCATTTCGATTAGGGGAGTTTGATGTGATATTAGGAATGGATTGGCTATCTAGAAACCATGCCCAGATTGATTGCGAGGGGAAGAAAGTAAAATTGAAAACACCTAGTGGAAAGAGTATAATAATTAAGGGGCAACGGCAAACCAAGAAATTTCTAACTATGGTGCAGACCAAGAGACTTTTAAGGCAAGGATGTGAGGCCTACTTGGCTCACGTGGTGGATACCAAACGAGAAACCCTTGAGATCCACACCATATCTGTAGTTAATGAGTTTGAGGATGTATTTCCCAAGGATCTTCCCGGACTACCTCCGGATCGGGAGATAGAATTTGCCATTATTTTAGCTCCCGGCACGGCACCAGTATCAAAGGCCCCGTATCGTTTGGCCCCCATCAAAATGAAAGAGTTGGATGATCAACTGCAAGATCTATTGGATAAAGGAATGATTAGACCGAGCGTATCCCCGTGGGGTGCACCCGTGTTATTTGTGAAGAAGAAGGACGACAACATGAGACTGTGCATCGATTATCGAGAGCTGAACAAGCTGACCATTAAAAACAAGTACTCACTGCCAAGAATAGATGACCTCTTTGACCAACTAAAGGATGCAACGTGTTTTTCCAAGATTGACCTTAGGACAGGTTATCATCAACTTAAGATCAAACTGGAGGATATACCTAAGACTGCATTTCGCACTAGGTACGGACATTATGAGTTCCTAGTTATGTCATTTGGTTTGACTAACGCGCCCACGGCTTTCATGGATCTGATGAACAGAGTCTTTAAGAAGTATCTAGACGAATGCGTGATAGTCTTCATCGATGATATTCTAATTTACTCTAGATCGGAGGAGGAACATGCAGAACACCTCAGGATAGTATTGGAAATCTTGCGGAAAGAAAAATTGTATGCCAAATTCTCAAAGTGTGAATTTTGGTTGAAAGAAGTTCAGTTCTTGGGTCATGTGATTAGTAAGGAAGGAATTCTCGTAGACCCCGAAAAGATAGAAGTTGTCGCTAATTGGGAACAACCAACCACGCCCACCGAGGTAAGAAGCTTTATTGGACTGGCCGGGTATTATCGAAGGTTTGTAAAGGATTTCGCCAAGATAGCAAGCCCGTTGACTAGACTTACTCGGAAAACAGAAAAGTTTGTTTGGACAGAGAAATGTGAGGAGATTTTCTAAGAATTGAAGAAAAGGTTGGTATCGGCCCCATTGCTGGCCCTACCAGACGATAAAGGGAACTTTGTGATTTATAGTGATGCGTCCCATAAGGGTTTGGGATGTGTGCTGATGTAGCACGGTAAGGTGATTGCATATGCATCCAGGCAATTAAAGGAATATGAAGTGAGGTACCCCACCCATGACTTAGAATTAGCCGCCATAGTGTTTGCCCCTAAGATGTGGAGACATTACCTATACGGAGAAAAGTGTGAGATTTATACTGACCACAAGAGTCTTAAATATATCTTCACCCAGAAGGAGCTAAACATGAGGCAGAGAAGGTGGTTAGAATTGATTAAGGACTACGACTGCGAAATTCTTTATCACCCGGGGAAGGCCAATGTGGTGGCCGATGCCCTTAGTTGTAAGGAAAGATTGAAAAGGATCACCACGTCAGAGGATTTGATCAGAGAGTTTGAAAAGTTAGAGATTGAGGTCAAGGTCGCTGAGCCAGGGACCGAAGGCTTGTACGAGATGGTTATGCAACCGGAGATACTGGAAAAGATTAGGCGATGCCAAGAAATAGTGTTGAGGGAGAACAAGGAACTGGTAAGCGGAGAAGAGGCCAAGTGTGACCCAGAAGAGAAGGGAATTAGGAGGCATGCCTACAGGATATGGGTCCCTAACAGTCCAAGAACTAAAGGATGAAATTTTACGTGAAGGACACAGCTCTAGATATACGGTCCACCCAGGAAGCACCAAAATGTACCAAGATTTGAAAGAGTACTACTGGTGGCCTAACATGAAGAAGGATGTAGCGGAGGGGGTCAATAAGTGTATGACTTGTCAGAGAGTAAAGGCAGAACACCAGCGACCAAGCGGACTCTTGCAACCCTTAGAAATTCTGATGTGGAAATGGGAGCAGATAGCTATGGATTTTGTGGTAGGATTACCCCGAACTAAGACTAACCATGATGCAATATGGGTAATTGTAGACCAACTAACCAAGTCAGCGCACTTTCTTCCAATCAAGGAAACCTACACCGTGGATAGATTAGCGGAGCTATACATTAAGGAAATTGTGGTAAGACATGGAGTGCCAGTAGCTATCGTATCTGACCGAGATCCCCGATTCAACTCCAGATTTTGGAGGAGCTTTCAGGAATGCCTAGGAACCAAACTAAATATTAGCACCGCTTACCATTCGCAAACAGATGGACAAAGTGAGCAAACCATTCAGACATTGGAGGACATGTTGAGAATGTGTGTAATAGATTTTAAGGGTTCTTGGGATGAACACCTGTCTTTGATAGAGTTTTCCTACAACAACAGTTATTATGCGAGTATCGGAATGCCCCCATACGAGGCGTTGTATGGTCGAAGGTTCCGTTCACCCTTGTATTGGGATGAAGTTGGTGAGAGAAAGTTACTAGGTCCCGAATTGGTGCAAAGGACAAGGGACATAGTTCAATTAGTCAGAGGACGCATAGCAGCAGCCCAGGACCGACAGCGTAAATACGCCGATCTGGCACGGAAGGACAGAGAGTATGAAGTGGGTGACCAGTATTTCTGAAAGTGTTACCATGGAAAGGATTGATGAGATTTGGGAAGAAGGGGAAGCTGAGCCCCCGTTATATTGGAC
Organism: Apium graveolens; assembly: GCF_009905375.1. Lineage (NCBI taxonomy): Eukaryota > Viridiplantae > Streptophyta > Magnoliopsida > Apiales > Apiaceae > Apium > Apium graveolens. Next base: position 28,709,410 of record NC_133652.1, read on the forward strand.
CTTTCGAGATTCTAAGACGGATAGGACCTGTGGCATATGAGTTAGCTTTACCTCCAAATCTTCAGCGGGTTCATAATGTTTTTCATGTATCAATGTTGAGGAAGTATAATACGGATGCCAAACATATAGTGGAGCATGAGTAAGTAGACCTTCAACCAGATATGTCCTATATTGAGCAGCCAGTCGAAATCATTGACTGAAAAGAGCAAGTACTCCGGAACAAGAGTGTCAATCTAGTCAGAGTCTTATGGAGGCATCACAATGTCGATGAGTCAACTTGGGAATTAGAGAGTCACATGCAAGAAAAGTACCCCCATCTATTTGTGGATTGATTCCGGGACGGAATCCTTTTAAGGGGGAGACTGTACGAACCCTGATTTTTGTAATATTTTAAAACTTCAGTGAATAGTAACTGGAACTAGTTATGTAATACGCATGGAGTTCATCACAAATATGAATAATGGAATTTTGGAAATCCGAGATCATATTCTTGTTTATCGAGGAAAATAAGTGAATGTAAAAGCCGTCGGAATTCGAAGATTCACGATTATACTACGTGTTTTCATATCCGTAAGGAATGGCGTAGAACTGGGAATACTAAGTGAAATAAATATTATATCAAGGTGTTTCTATGATCAAGTGAAAGGAATAAAATTGGTTAAAGGATTATAGGCGATAAAAGAATTCACTGCGAAACGAAATATTATACGATTAAACTATCGGAATGGAACAACAATCGCGTGTACGTTAAATAATCGAATGAGAAATTAATTCCATGCAAGTTGACCATGCAAAATCAAGTTAAATAGTAGTTAGGAGATGTAACTAGGGAATTAGAAGCTAACTAGAATAGTTAGTGGAATAGTAAGTGAATAGTAATTGGGAGACAAGAAGGTACAAGGCCATACCTCCCCATTTCTACTCATCTAAAATTGTCAACTAAGCCATTTCTTTTGCTGATTATTATGCCCATATATACACACTATCAAACCATCTTATACACTCTCACACTTCAACAAAAATCAAACCAAACCCCCCCCCCCACATTCCCCTTTTTTGCTCTCGGCATGTTTATGCAGAAAAGGAGGGAGAGCCCTCTTCCTCACTTCACTTCTCCATCCTTCCCTCTATTAAAAATTCTACAAAACTTCACAAAGCTTCCTTACATCCTAGTAAAGGTATATCTATGATTTCATGGCCAAATTCATAATGGTTTGTGAGAAACAAATTCTAGAAGTTCAAGAACTTTATTGCCTGTTTTGACTAACTTGGTTTCTTGGTTTTGTTTCTTAAGGATCTAGACCTTCTAAGTATTTTTCAAGCAAACCAAGCCCTAATCATCTTATTACTAACCCTCCTAGTGCTCAAGAAGGTATAACTTCCAACTCTTTAAAGTTTTAAGGGTGAGTTTAAGAGTTATTTGTAATGTAGTGTCAAGATCCAAAAGTTTGTGGATGTGTAAGGTTGTTTTGCTCATATTCTTGCTAAGTACTTGAGTTTTTGAGTTGTGATGCTTGTATGTGATGCTAGATAAAGTATATAAGGTGTATGTGGGTGGAACTTGAGAAGTAAGAAGTGTTGTGTTGGTCATAAGTAGTGATTGTGTCAAGAACAAGTAGTAGAAATGGAATGTCGAGCCTATTGCACTTGGTCTGCCTTCTGCAGTGTATACGGCCAAGTAAATTTTTGAAACTTATGAGTCACTGGACATGAATGGGTAGATCTTGATTTTTAATTTCTGTACATGGGTGAATCGTAGCAAGGGGATTTACGGTTTAGAAGTTATGACTGTTTTAGTGTAGAGCGTTCATACGAAAAGCCAACTGCAAATAGGCCACTTGCATGATGATTTTGAAAGGCGAAAAATAATTTCGGAATCTTGGAAAAATCATGATAATTAAATAATCCAGCAAGGAAGATTGTCCAAAAGGAATTTTAAGGAAATATTAATTTTTCGATTTTATAAAAAAAATTTAGTGAAGCGAATCGATAATCGCGTACTAACTAAGATCGTCGGTTATTAATTTTAGATCGCCAACAAAAGCCCCAAGACCATACCACTCCTAGCACTCGAGGCAAGTTTAAAAAACCCTAAAAAAAATTATCCATGCTATATATACTGTTATGATATTGATGCCATGATTTACAGTTTGAAAATATATGCTTGTCTGTGATATCAATATATTCCAATTATGCGATTGTTTACGAAAAACAAACTTCGTTTAATACGAGTATGAGAAATTGAAACGTAATTTTAATATAATACAAGATAGTGGGAGTCGGAGATATTTTTAAATCGATTTAATCCCGAAACGAGCAGGACGCGGAAGATTTCGATTTCAATAAACAAAGTACTTTCGCGTAACATACATATTAAGCGAATGATTAAGATTTGATTTATAACTAAAAGAGATAATCGAATATTCACTCAAGGGATATCCTACTTGATTATTTATTTATAAGTAATACCAAAAGAGTTAATAAAATATCCGGAAAATACTTAAAGAGATATTGAAAAGTTTTTAAATCAATTCACTCTATCTAAAACGTATGTAACCATCCGAAGGATAATTATAAGATGTCAATCATGTCTTAAGTATTTAATTAAGATTTTTATCAATTCATTGAACCTTATTGAGAAACATTTCGTACTTAAGATTTTATCAATTTATTGAACCCTTCTTAAAAATATTATGAGACCGTAAATATTTAATATTCCGTACTTCTAAAAATCATGTAAAAATAGACATAGTTCCCAAGGATACTTTCTAAATTATTCAAAATTCTCGGAAGAGATCAATAATTTGAAACTTATCAAAACCTTAGGGAACTTAGTCTAGAAGCATAAGGGTTTTGCTTCCTCGCTCCATGAAAAACAAGTGAACAATATATGTAAAACTCTACTATAGTTAAGGGTTTGAAAATGATTTTTAAATTCAAAACTCTGACAACTCCCAAGGATCAATTATATTAAAAGTGATGAATAAATTATCTTATCTAAAGGTCAATTCAGAACGATCTATTCCTTCAATAAAGAATTTTATGTAAATGATATAATTATTTTGGGACTGGAATGTGGCCTACCCGGCACGGAGAGGTATCGGGTAGTGACCAAGCGCGGAGTGGCGCAGTATAAAGTTATATGGTCTCTGTGACCATTGACTTTCGGACTTGCACGGAAATGGGCAACCATCATGTAATGTCTTGATAAGCCCAAAGGCGGCTAGGTTCGTATTCCTTCTACTAGTAGAGAAAATTTCGTATTCGGCTGATCACCGGTACGTGGTTTATTCCAGTATAGTCCCTTTCCTCCACTTTGGATAAATTGTTATGAAACCTACAGCAGAAGGCCGATAAGGCTGAGTTTTAAATAAGGTTGTTGATGAATATATATTACATCCATTCGAGAATCTTGGTTCAAGCATCATATTGAGATTTTGAGATAAAATGAGTACGAGTATAAGCTGATTAAACTGATACATTTAAAGTTGAGTTTTTCATAAAAGAGACAAGCATATAAACTTTTAGAAACCTTGGATATACAATGCTTAATGGTTGTTTTCCCTAAATGATTATATTTAAATAATGGATATCTATATCTTGATGAGCGTTAGTGCTCACTCTTGCTTTTATAAATATCATATCACAACAGATTACCAGCATGGCCCGAACCAGGATGACTGCCCGCAAGCGGGTAGGGGACGCACGTGAGTACCGTAGACTGTTTGTCCGCCAGCCACCTCAGGTAAACGAGTAGAGATAGTTTCCTTTTGAGTACTTGAACCAAGACTAATTGTGACCTGAGCCAGTCTCATGTAGAGCTGTTCTCGGCGTTCACCCTTTTGAGATAATTTCCTTTGGTCTGTAATAACTTAAATACTTTAACATTAATTTAGTAATGTTTCTGAGCATATAACCTGTGTGTGTGTGAGTTTGGTTAAAAAGGTCGAGTAATGATGTGACAAGAGGATTAATTATTTATTAGACAATATTAAGTGATCGTAACAACCCGAATTCCCGACCTTGAATTTGGGGGTGTTACAGAAACATGTGATTTGAGTACCCATTATTGTTCCCGACAATATTAAGGCCCATTATTTTATTTGAAATATCAGCTATAAAATCACGATTCGGGTCGTAAAACTTTTAAAATGAAAGCTATGAATGAAAAATAAAATATCTGAAAAATACCTTAAAAATACCGGGACGACACAGAATGCACGTAACATATAGCAATTAGGGTTTAACAACCAATTACACATAAATGACACATTAACACACATAATTTATTATAAATATGATATAATACAGACGTAATTTCCCAGACGTTACAGATATATTATATAAAATATAATTTTGATGTTTTTAGAATAATGGAATATCTCTTTTATAAATAGTCTTGAAAATAATTTAGTTGGTTTGACTATTTGACTTTAATCTGGATCAATTAAAATCATGTCCTAATGGAGAGGATCTAAGTGTACTTAAATTTTATGTTTAATCGTAAAAATACCAAAATAATATATCGAAGATATCCTTTCAATCTTTCTCTTTTTGGTATTTGCCAAACAAACATAAAATTTAAATTTTTCAAGTGTGTGCTTCCTCTTGGTGTATGCATGAGTTTTAAAATATTTTTGCACATACAGTTTATGGGACTCAGCTTGATTCCTCTCTTAGGATAAATCCTGCAAAACCTTCTTAGATATTTCAAAAATATTGAAGCATACTGATTATCTAGCAAAATTAGGCATTTAAAAAATTGAGGGGTCTAAATTCATTTAAGTACTCTTTTCCCTTTTTATTTCCCTTTAGTTTATAATAAAACACTTTAAATTCTCTTCCCCTTTTGTTTGGAAGATAACAAAAAGTAGATGAATCCCAATTTTGAAACTATATGATCATGTTAAGACATGGAATATGTGAAGAAGTGCAAGTAGTTTCTTATTGGTTTTTAGTTTCTATTATGCAGTCTAATTTCTGATTAAGCATGGGAAATTTTTGGTTAAGTATACATAGCTTGAAGCAAATAATGATAGTTTTATAGTCCTTATAGTAAGAAAATATGTTAAGTGTAATTCATTTATGCACGTTTAATTTGGCCTTGTTGCATGCACAATTTCGGATTTTAAGACTCTGCTAAAACATGCTAATTGTAGTTTAAAGATATAACTTCTTTTTATAAAAAAAAATTTACTTACTTATACCTTTTAAACTAGTCTTGTGATTCAAGTTTTTCCTTGCATAACTTTTCAATTTAAAGAATTATCAAGTATATATATCGAACTTTATAGGCCTTAACTAAGTTCAATTGCATGTAATTTTGTGATTTTAGACCTTGATTAAATCATACTATGACATTTAATTAAAAGCATAGTTTCGTTTTAAGCAATCACAAAAAGAGTTTTACTGCAAATACTAACTTATTTTACGCAAGTCTTTTAAACTTGGACTAACATATATAACTGTTTATCCTTGATTTTAGTTCAGTTGCATACATGATGTTTTAGTAGAAGTACATATGACCCTGTCGAGTTGTACATATTTAATAATACAAAGTACAGTCTTGCAATAGAAATTGTTACACATGTGAGAGCCTAATACATTCTATGTCTTGTATTGTTACATATCTAGAAGACTAATACATGCTACTTCAGTGCTTTTTATCTAAACTCATAACGGTTCTTGCAATTTACATGGGATAAACACTACTACATTCTAAGGAACCAACTGTTTACATTCAAATTGTTCTAAACTAATTTTAACTTATCATGTTATAAGTTAAATAAACGATTATTACAATACAGTTTGAATAAGTCCAACAGTGTGTACCTTTCATACCTGAGTGATGTGCGTGAGTGTGTAAATATCAAATACACTTCTTTTGCATTTTGTTTGTGCACTGTGTGAATTTTTGAGAAATGAACTTGTTAATCTGCAGAATGATTAGTATACACAGTTGTTAATCCATATATATTCTTTGAACTAGTGGACCGAATACAACTGGTTAGTAGACTAGTCAGATTTAAACAAAGCAGTTGTAGTTCTAGGATATCAAACTGTTTAACTATCTCAATTATCAGCAAACTGAAATCATTTCCTTAGTTTATCAGTACAACCATTTAGTATATTGATAAAGTACCTGTAGATGCATATTAGTGGTTCATAAAGGCATAAATACAGTACTGCAAGGGAATGTAACATAATGCAAATTTTATATTCACAAGAAGCCAAAAATGTTCCTTTTCAATCAGTGTGGTTCACTGATTAAAGAGAACAAACATTTGCACCTGTCTTAACATTACAAAGCAAAAGGAGTGCATACACTCCAGAGAATTACAAGTTCAACATCTAGTTCCATCATTACAAACAAAGTTAAAGATACAAAAGTTAACATCAGATCAGCAGAGTTAAGTAGCACAGAATCAAACACCACTTCAAGTTCAGCAAACATAGATCATCCAACCACATTTCCATCCACATCACAAATATGAATCAGATCAGGTAAGAGTTCAATGGGGGGTCCTCTAGCATCCAAGCCTATATCCTCTAATTGTTGAACCATATCTAAGTCATTAGAGACTGGAACTTGGAATGAGTTCACAATCTCTAGGTCAGTCAAACTAGGTTCCCCTAGGTTTGATTCAGCTAGGTATTCTAAATAGGAAATCCTATTCTTACAGGATATAGTTACACTTTCTAGATAAGTCACCTTGTCCTTAATCTCCTTATTTTTTGTTTTAACCTTTTTAAGTTCAGTTTTATGCTCACTAATCATGACTCTCACAGACTCATAATTTGAGAGGAAGATGTCTTCTTCTCTAAGTATTGGAGGAAGTACAGTAGGTTCAACCTCTTGAGGTTCACAGGTTGTAAGGGAGATCTGGGGTCTTATATGGTCTTTGGTGATATGAGAATCACCCAAGTTAGCAAATTTTTCAGGAAGGTGAACATTACACATCAGAAAGAAACATGTAATGAGAAGACCATAGGGCATGTATCCTACCAGATTAGCATTTATCATGTTTAACAAGATTACATAGGATATACTGAAGTTTATCGTGTTATTATAAAGGAGGTAAATGAGTTTGACATCATAAAAGTATAAAAATACTTGCTTTGATTAGGCTTAGGTAACACATTGGCCCTAATTATTAAAGCTAAGTGTTGAAATACCCCTTTAAAATGCTTAAAATGGATACCACAATTAACATCACACAACCCCAAAGGCACATCAGACTCACAGAGGACACCCAACATTAACTCATACTCAGCTTTGTTAAACACAAACAAGGAATAAATATCATGACAAGGAAGTTCACACAAGTGTAAAGGTTAATGCAAAGCTCTGTTTAGACTCTTGTTATCAATGTAAATAACCTTCTTGTTCGCAGTGGTAGTAAAATGCAGTACACCATCTACTCTCTTTATGATATTCATGTTGCAATAGAATTCACCCATCAAATGTTTGAAGTACTGTCTACACAAATGAAAGACCCCATCCCATTTAGCAGTTCTGAGTACCTTCTCAGCTTCACCAGTCAGATGCACACAAATGCCAGGCTGGACATTTTGGATAAGGTCTAGGTATTTCTTTGAGTTGGAAGGGTTTGCAAGGTCTGGAAGAGGGGGCTTGGAACTGTTTGTGTTTGTGTTTGTGTTTGGTTCATTTCTGAGGTTTGATTTCCTAGTGTATACCCTAGCTTGAAATGGCTTAGAGGGTTTAGGGTTTTGAGCATTTGGGATTTGGAATTTTCTGCTTTGATAGAATGAAATGGTGTGATTTTTAAATCCTTTTCTAGGGTTCTTGTACAAGGCTCTTTGGTTAGGGTTTCTGGACTGGGAAGTGTTTACAGTTTTGAAGGCAGAATTTTTGTGGTGGATAAACTGTTTCTTTTCCATATCTTAAGTAGATATGGATTGGTTATGGCTGATCTTGGTCTAGGGTAATATGGCATTGCATTTGAATTCATGACTTGTAAAGTAGAGAAGATAAGTCGTGTCTAAGTGTGTGTGAATGCAGCAAGTAACAGGTATATATGCATGCACATTGCACAAAATCCAAGATCATTTTAGAAAATAATTTCATTTTAAAGTCACTTTTACTGTTCATGAATAGTGTTTATCATTAAGTGCAGTTTGCCAAAGCATGTTGTGTCACATAAGTCCAAATCCTAGGAATTTACTTAGTTATTCTAGGACATTATATATTTATAGCATTTATAGGAAAATAGTGACATGAAGTGCCTAATTATACTATTTTAAACTGTTTTAAGTACATAGTGCACAGATTTTGGGAAACTGTGTGACATAAAGGTGAAGTGCAGCATACCCTAACACATAGACTCTAGTAAGATGACAAATTGTGAATTTAAGAATGTTCAATTTGTTGTCTTGAATATGTAGAAAGTGTAACACCTTTTCAAAGATATTAATGGAATAACCTTTTTGTTTTTAACACAGAATAATGCATTTATATTTATAGGTAGTTTATGTTAAATGATAAGGAATAAATGAGAATAATATCATATTTAACACAACTGATGCATTTATATTACATGTGCAATTCCATTTAATTTAGATAGCAATTAATATCACACAATCACACAGAATAAACAATAAGTCAGATTTAAACACAATTTCTTCATGGAATTTTAGAGTTTTTCTCCTAAGATCTCTAAGTGGCCGTTAATCATAGCAGTGATCCAGATACAGAGGTGCTCATGGCTCCCTTGCCAGGTCTTTCTGTGAGGGCAGTGTGTGCTTGTGTTTTAATTACTTGCTTTAAGCCTTTGAATTCATATATTAACTCTTCATTAAATCATCACAGTTTAATCAGTCATAGTGTACAAGAGTACATATATCACAGGTAAAGATAAAGATTGAAGTACACAGAAGTTCAATGAATCAAGAAGTATATCACATTTTGAATTCAAATAAATCTGACAGAGCAAACAAGTGCACAGATTTCAAAAGATCACAAGCACATGACACATTGTAGATTGATTCAAGTAGATACTGATAAGATACAATGAGTCCAGATACATGATACACTGTTAAGCACATAATTCTCATAAACATTAACACAGCCTTGGATCAGTATGCATTCCTAAATAACTTACCCACTTTATACTTATTTCAAGATACACAGGTGATTAAAGCAGTGTTTAGTGATTAAGTTACTCTAATCAATTTCAGTTTATAGTTACATTCAAGAGATTCTACACATATAATTGATTTAACCATGGATTATCATTTATATCTTGCTAAGTAGTTATGGTTGAGAGCAAATTATAGTTAATTACAAGTTGATCAGTTAACATAACTTTATCAAATTATTGAGTATAACCAAGCCTGAGTTATTTTTGATTAAGTGAACAAAAGATCAGTTTTAATAAGAGCACATAGATTCTTTAGATCATACAATATTAAGTATTATCTATGCATCTTACACACTGAGTCAGATTATATCAAGAAAAGTTCACACTTAATCAGTTTATACCAAATCAGTTTATATCTAAAGGTAGTTCATATTTTGAATTAAGTCAATTGTATATATGTCTACCTAATCACAGAGCACTTGGTTATATCAAATTAACATGATTATCTTAATTAAGATACAATTGTATTTAAAACAATGTTTACCGATCACAAGTATTCAGATTAACCACAGATTATCATTATACATTTGTTTTCAATCATACCATTTAGTTCAAATTCTGGATTTCATTCAAGTGATAGTGCTCAATTATTGCATATAGTCACTCAGCATACATGACAGACATATAAACCACAGAAATTGACTTAATCTTAGTTTAGTTTGATTCATTCAGGACTGTTATACCCAGAATAGCAGTTAACTCAAGTCAAGATACATTTTGCACAAGAATTTACTAACAATTCACATATATATATATATATATATCAATTTTGATCACAACTAGCACATAATCAACTGTAGTCTTGATTTTACCTAATAAATCACACCTGGAGTTTTATTTTAATCAAATCAGTGACACATACCTAAAATACAATTACACACAGCACATGTCTATATCAAGTTATGATCACATATGTTTAAACACTTACACTCAACTTGATTTTCCCAGATAACACAAAAACAGAGTCAATTTTTGGATCAAAACAAAGTTGTATCTCAATCAAAAGTTCACATACAAGTTACATACATCAATTTTGATCAATCAGTCATGTTTGACTTAATTTTATCAAAAATTATCATACATAAAGTTTTGTTCATATCAATCCAGAGACATAATTCAAGAAATTCCTCAACTAACATATATATAGCTCAATTTATGATCCCGTATAAGCAATTAATTATATTTGAATTCGATTTTCTCAAACATTTATAAACCAAGTCTATTTCGAACAGAAACAAGCATATCTTTCAAGTAGTCTCCAAAAATAGCACATATACTTCAAGAATTTTCAATCACAGATGCTTCAAATCTTCAATTTCACAAAACCTAAATCATTAACACACATTTAGGGTTAGATCTGTTCATACCTGAGCCTGTAGCCTGGCCTGGCTTACAGGTCTTACCTAGTTGACTCAGTCACGGACTGAATCAACTTCCAAAACTCTGCATGCATCCATTTTTCTTTATCTCCGATTGATTTTAGCATTGATTCCGTTCTTCTCCTGCATATTATCTCAATAAAATGGTTAGGGTTTTATCAAATCAGTTATAATTGAATCAAATCGAAAGTATATATGTATATAAACATGATTCGAATATTCGATTTGATGATTCTCGATGGATTCATATAAGAATCATCGATTTATATCATCGAAATCATTCGTTTTTCCAACCCAAACACGATTAACCCTCAATCGTATGTTACAAACGATGAGATATGAGTAATAAGCATAGTATTTGTGTATATTCATCGAGTTTTTGAAAGAAAACGATGAACTTGATCTAGGGTTTACAGAGAGAAGGAAGAGGCGGTAAAGATGAGAGAAGAGGCTAGGGTTAGGAATGAAAACGAGTGCACTGTGCAAACAGTGTATTCGGTTTTATATTAACCGAATGGATGGCTTAGATTGATCTAAACAAATGATCAATGGCCTAGATTAAAACGTTTTAATTTTCTGGGTTTTTAAAAATGGGTTGAAATAGAATGATTTTGGGCTGGGTTTTATATATATATATGTATATATATTGATATGTTTTTGGGTCTTATAATGACTTTGGGCCTTGACTATTGTTTGGGCTGGATTTAAAAAGAATAAATTTAATCCAAAAATTATTTATTTGTATATATTTCCAAAATAGATTTTTTATAAACCCAAATAATCATATATATATAATTTCTAATAATAAGACTTAATTTTTATCTTAAAAATAGTTATGTATTTAGCTTTTATAAATCTCAATTGTAATTTAAATAATTACTTGAACAGTTCATTTTCCCGGTTAATCAAAGCTATATAAGATCTCACTAAATCCGATCAATAAATTTCTTTATTGACAAATCTGAATTTACGAGACTTAATAACTTGATCAAGAAAATATCCTTTTTATGAGATATGCTTAAATATCCCACAAGATAGATAAGAATTCCATTGTCTATCTATTTTATTGATTCCAACATTCCTAAATCCAAGCGGAGTTTAGTGAATCTTTCGGAATTCAATGGTTTTGTGAATATGTCAGCGAGATTGAACTCAGTATCTATATGAGTCATTTTTATGTCGCCTTTATAGACATGATCACGTAAGAAGTGATGTCTCACATCTATATGTTTGGATCTTGAGTGTAATACGGGATTTTTGCTAAGATCAATAGCACTCGTTTTATCACATAATATTGAGATCACTTCAAATTTTATATTATAGTCAGCAAGTGTTTGCTTCATCCATAATATTTGAGCACAACACTTTGAAGCTGCTATATATTCAGCTTCTGTAGTTGAGATGGATACAGAGTTTTATTTCTTTGAAAACCAAGAAACTAGGCATCCACCGAGAAACTGACACGTACCACTAGTACTTTTTCTGTCAACTAAATGCCCGGCATAGTCCGAATCAGAAAAATATACTAAGTCAAATGGTATACCCTTAGGATACCAAAGACCAACATCAGTGGTTTCTTTAAGATATCTCAATATCCTTTTTACCGGTGATAAATGAGATTCTTTTGGTGTGACTTGAAATCTAGCACACTTGCAAACACTATATTGAATATCGGGACGACTTGCAGTGATATAGAGCAAGCTACCTATCATTCCTCGATATATTTTTGTTTCTACAAGAAATCCTTTTGGATCTTCCGTTAATTTATCAGATGTAGACATAGGATTAGAGTTGGGTTTGGCATTTTTCATTTCGAACTTTTTCAATATCTCTTTACAATATTTTGATTGAGAGATATGGATGCCTTCATCTGATTACCTTATTTGCAATCCTAAAAATAAGTTTAATTCTTCCATCATACTCATCTCGAATTCTTTACTCATATTTTCCGAAAATTCTTTACATAGTGCATCATTTGTTGAACCAAAGATGATGTCATCTACATATATTTGTACGAGTAATATATCATCATTTTCTTGCCTCGTAAATAAGGTTCTATCGACCGTTCCCATTCTAAATTTATTTTCTAAGAGGAACTTTCTCAACCTTTCATACCAAGCTCTTGGAGCTTTTTTAACCCATATAGGGCCTTATATAATTTATAGACGTAATCTGGATGGTTTGCATCTTCAAAACCGGGAGGTTGTTTGACATATACTTCTTCTTCTAATATCCTATTTAAAAATGCATATTTCACATCCATTTGGTATACTTTGATATTTTTATGACATGCATAGGCTAGTAGCATTCTTATTGCTTTTATTCTTGCTACCGGCGCATATGTTTCATCAAAGTCTATATCTTCCATTTGGGTATATCCTTGTGCGACTAATCTCACTTTATTTCAAACTACCGTTCCATTTTCATTTAAATTATTTCAAAATACCCATTTGGTGCCGATTATAGAGGTATCACGAGGCATTAGGACAAGTTCCCAAACTTTACTTCGAGTAAATTGGAGTAGTTCCTCTTGCATTGCAGAGATCCAATCCTCGTCTAATAAAGCCTCTTTAGCGGTCTTAGGTTCTATTTGAGATATAAAGCTAAGATAATTCACAACTTTTTGAACTTGTGACCGTGTTTGAACTCCCTTCCTTAAGTCTCCAATAACATTTTCAAGTGGATGGCTTTGGGTAGTTCATCCTCTGTTTCGTCTATTTCTAATGGATTCTTATTGACGGGACTCCCGAGATCCATATTTTCAAATTGTCGAATGATAATTTCAATATCATCTTTCTCGACATTTTCTTGATCAACAAGATCTTTATATTTCGCATGTGGTTTACTTTCATCAAATGCTACATTCATTGATTCTTCCACCACAAGCGACTTTAGATTAAACACTCCGTAAGCTTTACTATTATTCGAGTATCCAAGAAATATACCTTCGTCCGACTTAGGATCAAATTTTGTAAGGTATTCTTTTGAATTTAATATGAAGCATTGCTTCTGAATACTCGAAAGTAGCTAAACTTTGGAGTTTTTCCAAAATAGAGCTCGTAAGGAGTCTTTTGTTTTATAGGTCGTAGCAAAACCCGATTAAGAATATGGCAAGCCGTTGACATGGCCTCGGCCCAAAAATATTTTGGTCGACGATATTCATTTAGCATTGTGCTAGCCATTTCTTGGAGTGTTCTATTTTTCCTTTCAACAACTCCATTTGATTGTGGGGTATATGGAGCGAAAAAATTATGTGTGATGCCATGTTCATCACAAAAGTTGGTAAAACTAGAATTCTCAAATTCTTTACCATGATTGGTTTATATAGACTATGGTCGTATTTTGTTGATTTTGAATCCTTTTGCATAGAGAGGAAAAGGATTCAAAAGCATCGATTTTGGCTTTGAGAAATTTCGTCCACGTAAATCATGAATAATCATCTACAATTACTAACGTATATGAACAACCTCTGAGACTTTGTATAGGAACCGGACCAATAAGATCCATATGTAATAACTCGAGAGTCTTGAGGTAGATACCATAAATTTTTCTTTGTGAGAGGCTCGAATTTGTTTCCCTATTTCGCAAGCTTCACAAGTATGATCTTTTTGATAGTTTAACTTTGGTATACCTCATACATGGTCTTTAGTTGATAAATTTTTTATCAACTTCATGTTGGCATGTCCTAATCTTCGATGCCAATGTTACCAACTTTTCGGATTTATTTAAAATTGAACAATGAGTAGTGTAGAAGATTACCTTGTATTCATTGTCGCATAGTTGACTAATGGAGAGAAGATTGTACTTTAATCCGGTGACTAGTTGTACGTCGGAAATTCTAACCTTTCCATTTTCGATATCCCCAATGCCGATAATGTTTCCTTTGCTATTATCTCCAAATGTTACGCTCCCCGCGGTAACCTTTTTAATGTTTTTCAAGAGTGACTTGTTGCCGGTCATGTATCTTGAACACCCACTATCAAGGTACTATATGTCTTGTTTCGTGGTAAGACAAACCTACAAAACAAATTAATTGAATTTATAGGTACCCCTTTGTCTTGAGGGTCCTGGGGTTAGTACATCATAAAGAGCATTTGAATGTTTATAAGCATAGCTAGGCATGTCATTATCTTCCTTAGGAACATGAACCTTTCTAAGTACATAATTCCTAGTTGGGTAATTTCTAGATGTACCATAGAATCTAGATTGAGCATGATAAGCATTATGTCTATTATTATCATGATGATATGCATATCTAAGAAATTATTGTCTTTTAAGTGCATAATCATTATGTTTGACATGATGTTGGTTGCTTCTATTTGGAAACATAGTAGGTTGATGAGACCTTTGTTGCCTTTAATCTTTATATTACATATTTTTGTAAGGCACACACTTATCATCTTTCTTATATGATTTCTTGCGAATCTATACATGCTTCCCCTTGATTTCACCATTCTTGAATTTACAATATTGAACAATGTGTCCAATCTTGTTACAATAGGAACATTTATAAGATGGTGATTCGGGTGAAGGCTTAGTTGGTGATACAAATCTCCGAATATTATTTTTAGGAGGAGAATTCTTATTATATCCTAAACCTTCATGATTGTATGAGGTTTTTGTATGCACCATTTGATCCAACATCTTATTGCCTTTTGTAAATCTTTGAAGAACATTTTCAAGACTTTCATTATCTTTTTGTAAGGCATCAATCTTGTTGTTAAGGATTATTTCTTGATCCTTAACTTGAGCTATGAGCTTATGATTTTCTTCTTTCAACTTTTGAGCTTCAATTGTAAGCTCGTTGATCTTTATTAGCTCATTTTCTTTATCAAGATTTTATGTAGAAGATGTTTCTTTATTTTGAACACTTGATTCCATTTGAATCTTTAGGTTCAATAGATTAACGTGAAGTTCACATATATTTTCATTCAATTGAACCTTTTCATGTACCATCTCTTCCTCTTTGAGGATTAGTGATATATTCTCTGTTTCAAGGTTGATTATATTTTCTTGAAGCTTATTTACTTCAACCTTGATGAGATGGTTTTGATCTTTTAGAGATGTAATCTCTTTTTCATCTTGGACTCTTGAGTCCATCATCCAAGTATACTCTTTATTTTGAGTATGATGTATTTCTTCTATTTTTATTTTCTCGGGCCATACTAAGTGAAGCCTTTGATCAACATCTTTGTATTTATTTGTATATTCTACCACAAGTCCAATTAAATCATGTTTATTCATGTCCATAAGTGATAAATTAGATTCATCCAATAATGACTTAATTGAGACATAGTTAGATGTTACCTCTTCATTTGTAGATGAGACTTCCCTAGATGTAGTTTCTTCTCCGAGAGCCATCAAGCATAGATTCACCAATTCTTCACTAGCTTCCGGAGCTTTTTCATCTTCACTCAAATCCCAACCATTTTCAGCCATGAGAGTTCGTCCCTTTGAAAGTTTAGAACATTCTTTTTTATAGTGACCGGGTTGTTTACACTCAAAACACACATCTTGTGTTTCCTCCGGAGATGCATCTTTTGGTTTTGGAGGAGTGTAAACGGGATGAGTAATAGAGACATTGGCATTACTATAGGTATTCATATTTTGATTGCCTTTGCCTTTGTTGTAGCTCGTTGACGGAGAATTATTCTTATAGTTGGAAGAATAATTTTAGGAGTAACTAGGCCTTCCGTTAGAGTTAAAAACTCTTTGTTGATTATTTGATTTTAGGAAGCCTTTTCCGTATCTTTGAGCTTTGCTTTGAAGCACACGACGGAGTTGTTTCTTGAGAAGAGCAATTTCACTCTCATTGAGATTTTGAAGTTCCTCGTTTAACTCCTCGTCGTTTTTATCTTCATCTATTAATATGGCCTTTAGTGCCATATTTTTCTTTTTATCATCCACTTTTGGAGCAACCTTTTCCGGAATATTATCTTCTTCGTAAGCACGAAGATTTCCGAAGAGGTTATCAATCTTATACTCATTTAGATTGTGCATCTCTTTTATAGTAGTAACTTTGACTTTCCAACTTGGAGGTAGAGATTTAAGCACTCTTCTATTCTTTTCATTTTGAGTATAATTATTTCCAAGTTGAGATAATTCATCGATTATACGAGTAAATCTTATTTCCATATTGATGATATTTTCTCCTTCTTGGAGTTTAAAGTTCTCATAATCTTGGATCAATATTTCCATCCGAGAATCTTTTATATCAGTGGTTCATTCATAGGTTACCACTAATTTATTCCACATCTCTTGTGCTGACTTGCAATTATTTACTCTTTTGTATTCTTTTTCCGCAAGTGCACTTGTGAGAACCATTTTCGCCTTGGCGGCTATATTCATTGTGGCTTCTTCCTCGAGATTGTATTCACTAACCTTCTTTTCGATGAGGATATCATCGACAATTTTGGTAGGTATGCGAACACCGTCTTTGATAGGCATCCAAACTTTGACTCCTTGAGATCTTGCATAAATGCGAAATCTATTTTTCCATGTTGTAAAGTTGGTGTCATCGAACAGAGGAGGTCGTGAGCTTGAAAATCCTTCACCACAACCAACAGGATTAATATACGCCATTTGGACCACTTTTTGTTGTGCCTGTAAATCTGTAAATCACTTAACAAATACGTTAAAAAGCACTGCTCTGATACCAATTGTTAGGTCCCGTATGAGGGCTATGTTAAGCTAGAAGGGGGGTTGAATAGCTTAATTACCAATTTAAAATTTATTATGGCATTTTTAAATAATTTTATCCCTTTTTAAAACTTTACCGAGTGGTTATACAGTTTATATGTGCGGAAAATAAAGTGCAAGGAAAGAAAATACCACACGGAGATTTTATCTAGGTTCGCGATGGCGCAACCTCTAATAGATCCACTCACCCCTACTTTAGTCCCCGAGCTCCTCTCCCGGACTCCGGATTTTCCTTTAATATAAACTCACTCCTTTAGTAGGCGGAGAAACCTTTACACCCTTACAAATATTTATCTTGGTGCGTAACACAAGGGTCACCACCTCAAAATAAATGTAATTCCTACACCACTTATCTTAGACAATAACTCCTTGTTATCTCTTCAAAGTTGATGTAGATCCCTTGTGTGGACTTGGCTTCCTTAGCTTTCACCGGTCTCGGATCTTAGTATCCAGTCTTGTATCTTTCCTCTTCTTCACAGTGCAAATACGACTAACTCCCCGCTAGTGCGTATGAGACTTGGGTCTTAGAATGAAGATCACCTCATGTCACCTCACCTCACTGCGAAACTAATAAGATAATCCACAAAACACAAAGTATAGAGAAAATATGTGTTGAACTAGTATGTTACGGTACTAGCCCAAAAGATAGTCTAATATTCAAATAAGAATATTAATACTCTATATGTATACTTGACTTGAGATATAAAATGTTATATCAAGTATACTTTTGATTACTATGTCTCAATGGATTATATGTTATTCGGAGTAATATAAGAAGTCCTTTATATGTATAATCAATATGGATTATGACTTCTTTGATCTTCAAGCTCAATACGTATACTTAAGTCGGAATATATATTTATATGTCAAGTATACTTATATTTACTCCTTCTTTGTAAAATATATGCTTATCAGAGTAATAAGAAGTCTTGTATATATGTATAAGCACTATGGCTTATGACTTCTTTTGTATTCTTCTTCTTTCGATTATGTATTTATGGATCGAAGAATACTTTGGTTACAATCTCGGAATTACCTATCCTTTTAAGCTCTTAGGCTTATGGATTTAGTATACTTATGATTTGGCGATTATGTGGTCAAAGTATACTTTTAACTTCAAGCAACTTTATAGGTTCCATGATTCTTAGCCAAGGTCCAAATAATAGAAGTGCAAGTAATTGGCTTTGAATTTGTGCTTTTGAAGTTTAGGTGGATGATTACGAAGTTTACTATTTATCGACTTATAATCCCCCGGAACACTGAAGATGCTAGAAGGGGTTATAAGTGATACCTTTCGTAATGATACTATATACACGAACTATGCGTTGACCAAGATCAAGATAAATGAAATGCAAAGTAATTGGTCAACTCGTGTGATTAAATCCACCTTTGAAGCTTAGACGGATGATTACAAAGTTTATATATATCGAATAAGAACCCCACGGAACACTAAGGTGCTAGAAGGGGATTATACGATATCTTTCGTAATTGGACTATATACATGAACTATGCGTTGACCAAGATCCAAATAATAGAAGTGCGAGTAATTGGCCAACTCGTGTGATTTAATCCGTCTCTTATATTTGAAAAAATTATGAAGATCACTATTGATCGATTTATAATCTCTCAAACCACTAGAGATGTTAGCGAGATTATAAAATGATACCTTTCGTAATTATACTATAATCTTGAAATATGTTGGTCAAGGTCGAGATAAATAAAGTGCAAGTAATTGACCAACTCGCAATGTCAAATATGAAATATCACTTGTGAGGAGTTATTTAGAGATTTATGAAATCTCACTCGTGAGGAGTTATTTAGAGATTTAAGTACTTGTATATTATAGATCTTCTTCGTTTAGAGCTTCGGTTTGAAGATCAAGTACTTATTCGAATTCCGAGTTCGAATCTTCGTTCTCTTTTCTTAGAGAACCTTCTTTATAGGAGATCTTGTATTAGAGCTTGAGATGAAGTAGAGAACTTAAGTACAAAGCTCAAAATAAAGAAAACCAAAGAAGAAGCTAAAAACTCAACACTTTTGGAAAACGATCGGAAAAGTTCGTCGGAAAAATTTGCCGGAGGTTCGGCCGGATTTTGGCACTATGGACGAACTTGGGCAGCCCTTAGGGAGGCCGGAAAGTGGTGGTGGATGAGCTCACTTGGTGGTAACAAGCTTGGTTGGGTGAAGCTAAGCAAGGATATCAAAAACCTTAAGTATATGTGTATATATTTTAGAGAGAGAAGGTTTTTGAGAAGAAGTGTGTGTATAGAA
The DNA here is from genome assembly GCF_009905375.1 of Apium graveolens. NCBI lineage: Eukaryota > Viridiplantae > Streptophyta > Magnoliopsida > Apiales > Apiaceae > Apium > Apium graveolens. The sequence continues at coordinate 28,728,920 of NC_133652.1, forward strand.
TTTGAAAGAGATGAAGAGAGGCACTTCTTGAAAAATTCCCAGCAAGTATTTGGCTCTTTAGCTTACTTAAAATGGGTTGGGGTGGGGATTTATTTATAGAGGAAGTTGGGTGGAATGAATGGTTAAGATTTGAGAAGCAATGGATGGTGGATGGAGTGTATCACATGGATTGATGACATGACAAGTAGGTTGTGTTTCTTTGCAAGTGGGAAGGAAGAAAAAGCTAGTATTCATTCAAATCTCAGCTGATATAAATATATATTAAATATATATTTTTCTTTTCTTTTAATCATTCTTTAATTACTTTAATTAGGGATTAAGCACCATTAATTATGCCCACCCCAAAAACTCTTAAATAAATATCATAAAAAATATGATAATTACCTAAATATTATAAAATGTTGTCCTGCAAAGTTTGGTCAATAATGGTCAATGGTAGATAGGTCAAACATGGTCAATTGTGGGATCAACTGCCTCGAAATTCGTGCCCGGATAAAAATTCTCGAAACGCTACGAAATTTTTACCATGCATATAAAATACCATTTAAGTGATCCATACCAAATTTCAAGTCATTCTAGTACGTGGAAGTATTTATTTAGATTTAAAGTGATTCTGTCAGCCTTTACTTCCGAATAAAAATACTATTGGTCTTGGAATATAAGAGATGGATACTTTGACCAAAGTTTTGACTTGTATAGATACTTAAAATATATTTCCTAATATATAAAATGTATTTGAGTGGTGGAAATATTTTTGAGTATTTTTGAATAATTTTCTCCGAGAAATGCTGATTTTACGAAACTAGAGAAAATTACTTTACGAACACACAGAACGGGTGTAAAAATAGATATTAATACTTCAACCATGAATATTAGTAAACTTTGAATAAAAACTCTTTTGAAGGATTTAAAATATATTTAGGAGCGAAGAGTAAGATATTTTTGATTTAGCACGAGATCTCTAAAGAATATTTCTGATATATTCCTTATTCGAGCTTGTTGCCTTATTGATGTTGCAACTGTGATCTAAAAAATATCATAACTTGATATTTCTTATTTGATCAAATTGCCTTATAGATATATTCCATAAAATATAATTTTGATGTTTTTAGAATAATGGAATATCTCTTTTATAAATAGTCTTGAAAATAATTTAGCTGGTTTGACTATTTAACTTTGATCTGGATCAATTAAAATCATGTCCTAATGGAGAGGATCTAAGTGTACTTAAATTTTATGTTTATTCGTACAAATACCAAAATAATATATCGAAGATATCCTTTCAACGGTAATGTAAGAAGAGCTCAATGAATTTGAAAGGAATATATGTTGATGATATCATTTTTGGATCTACTAATGATAAACTTTGTGAGAGATTTGCAAAGCTAATGCTGTCCAGGTATCAAATAAGTATGATGGGAGAATTGAGTTATTTTCTGGGGTTACAAGTTAAACAGAGTGATGATGGAATCTTCATAAATCAATCCAAATACACCAGGAATCTACTCAAAATATTTGGAATGCAAGACTGCTCAACTGCATCAAATCCTATGGTCACTGCAACCAAGTTAGATTTAAATACCGGTTCTTCAGTATATATAACTAACTACAGAGGATGCAAAATAGACAGGAAAAGCACTTCTGGAAGCTGCCAATTCCTTGGTGGCAGATTGGTTTCTTGGTACAGCAGGAAATAAAAGTCAATTTCCACATCAACTGTAGAAGCAGAATACATTGCTGCAGGAAGCTGTTGTGCTCAGATTCTATGGATGAAGAATCAATTACTGGATTATGGGTTAGACTATTCTTCTATTCCTATATATTGTGATAATCAAAGTGCTATTGCAATGACAGGAAATCCAGTGCAATATTCAATGACTAAGCACATCAGTATCAGATACCATTTTATAAGGGAACATGTGGAAGCTGGTACAGTGAAATTGGTATTTGTTCCAACAGATCGGCAAGTAACAGATATATTCACCAAGCCTCTCTATGAAGCTACATTCAAAAGATTGGTGAATGAATTGGGAATGATTTCAGGACAGTTCTCAAACTCTGATAATTAAGTCTGCTGATATTATTGAAGCATGGTATCTTATTATTTTTCAGTACTTGTTAGATAATGATTCTTATGCTAAATGTTGATGCCATGATAACATGCAAATTGTGCTAAATGATTTTATATGAAAATTGCATGTTGAACTACTGAGTGTTTACATATTCTGGTTTTAGTTAAACTTGCTTTGACTAATAGTTTATGTCAGATGTTGATAAGTCCTGATAATTATAATTAAAATGCTGATAATGATCAAGACTTGATTGATTGTTATACTTTATTGATAATTTTGAACTTGTTTGAAATAAATTGTTAAGTAGTATTTTTAATTATATAGTGAGATAGTGGAATATCATTTAGTTGCTTAAATAGGTTAGTTATGATGCAAATATCTTGTAATACTTGAGTATTTATATTGGGAATATGAATTTGAAGAGAGAGATTACTTTTTGCTTACCTAGATACGCGTAATCGTGTATTTACATTATGGTCAATTATTACTTGGTAAATTAAAGAGTCACTTCAGTTTCTAAACCTTTCTGGTATAAATACAACCCTCCACTCTCAAAACTTCTCACTGCTCTTTCACTCACAAATACCAAATATACTCAATTTCTTCATTCAGAATCTATGGCCACTGTCTATTCCCTTTCACATGGAGTTTACCGTCCAGTAGCAATTCCTGAATACGGTAGGTTATATTTCGACATTGTTCGACTTAGGGTAGTTTTCCTCGGCCAAGATTACTCTCTCTCCGAGATTCCTCAGTCGATTCTTGATCGACTGAATTCAGATGACACTAAGTCTCTTCATCTCTTTAGACTAGACATTCAGTTTGAATAGATGATACGAGCTGATGCAGTTGCACAACGGCGTCTTGAGGAATAACAACGCCGCCTCGTGAGGTTGGCATTGTAGGAGAATATCATTTTTCTTTTAGGCTCTGTGTCTCGAATATTTCATCGGAGGACAATGAAGAAGTTGGAAGAAGATAAGAAGAAGTTCAAATAGTTAGATTATTTAGGATTTTATTTTCAAAATTCTATGAAAATCTTGTACTCTGCTTCTTAATGATAAATGAAATATTCTATCTTCTTTGATTCTTAAGTGATTATTTGTTTACTTTCTTATTTGTGTGTGCTTAAATGCTTCTACATGATATATCTGAATCAGTACAGCATGCTAAAATTCGAATGTTTATAACAGTGCATGTGCATAAACTAATTTCTGTTTAAGTTCATGTGATCACTTCAGTACAGATTAAGCACACTGCAGGAGGTAATAATTGTTAAAGAAGAAATTTATGAAAGATTTAATTCTTTGTCATTAAGGATTATTATCTTTGAGTGTTACATTCTATCCAAAATCTTTGAAACTATCTTTTTCTCATCAAGAAAGTTGTTCACACTCATTTCTTAACACTGAATATCTTAAAATCTTAAATTTCTTCTCACAATTGAAACACTTGAATTCTTTTCTCAAATGTTGCCAAAATCAAGTGACATAAATTATTGAATTATGCTCACCACTCAGAAAAAACATTAAGTTGGTTAGAGACTACTTGCTGAGGTAGATCTTAATGATACTAACAGAGACACAGAGGTTTCATCAGTTTTTACTGAAGACTCTGTGATAGCTTTCAATAAACACATTCAGGTATTAGTTCTTTGCAAGAAGAACAAAGGTTTGTGATCATGGTACATGTCAGTTACCTGGTCAAATCCTCTCCAATTCAAATGAAGTTTCTCATTATTGATGAACAACAACTGTCATTACCGCATTATCAACTGTGAGCTAAATTGTGGATTCACAAGTATAAATATTGTTATTACTTTATCAGCATTTATTCTAAATATTGATCTAGTTCTTTCAATATTTATTACATTTTTAAAAAAAATCATGTTGGTATGATTACATCTAGACCTTATTTAAGGACTACCTCTAGTTGTATGACCACAGATCACCCTTCTGTTATGACCGACATTTTATGTAATATTATATGTGGACTTTGTGTGATATTAAAGCCGTAAGTGAATATACTTAATGGTTGTACCTTGTGTGAATGAAAAATTTCTGCATTTTAAATTTGCTTTATGTAGTATATGATTTTTCAAAGCGAGAGTTTATTTATTTCCCTTATTTTTAATTTATAAGGAATATTCTAAACCTTGGAGAAATTTTCTTTTAAAAGTTATTTTATTCACAAATTTTAAAAGTAATTTTATAAAATTTCTAAAAATCCAAGTTATTTTATGGTATAAATTTTATAATTTTTGAACTTGTATTTTATTTTATAAAAATAAATCTTTAAAAATTTTATTGGTTATAATTATCAAATTACATAAGAGACCTTGCATGCAAATCACCCTTCTATTCTCTCAAAGGGCAAATAAGACTTTTCCAACCCCACTAACTCATTTGATTATTACCAAATTACTACATTAGCCTTGCATGCAAAATGGCCTAACTTTAGCTAAAGGACATTTTTGTAAGTTCTCACTTTCACTCATTATTTGTCAACCAAAAAGTATAAAACAAAAGTTTAAGTGGGAGAAGTCATTCCACTCATTCCACACTCCACCACCCCACAAATTTTTCTCCTCCCCCTCCCACCATTGCTCTCGGCCGAAGGCCTATTTCCCCACCCCCCCTTCCATTTTTCAATTCATTCTTCATCTTCCCAAGTGTAAATATTCTACCTACATTCATCTTATATACTTTCCAAGTGTTTTGTGACTTGGAAGTTGAAGTTCCATGGATGCATGTGTAGTTCTTATGTGATCTTCAAAGAGAAACTCTTGATTCTTGTGAATTCAAGAGCTCTCTATGAGATATATTATGTATATGTGCTAACTAAGTGTTTTATGGAGATATCATGCTTTAAAATCCTTTGCATGCTACTGAAATTTCATTATATATTTATGTTTAGCCATGCATGCTAGTTTTAAGACATTAAAATGATGATCAACCATGTTTTGCATGCTACTCTTTTCGAAATCATGTTGTTATGTTTAAAAATCTATAAATTCGAAATATGTGTGCTTAAAATAGATTATTTCTATGATAAATTTCTTATTAATAGTTAAAAGAAGTTATATTTCATGATTATTAAGGATGAGTAATAGGTGAAAGTCGATTTTGCAAGCATTTAAAACTTTATGCCTAGCCGAAATCTTGTTATGTGTTCTCAATGAGTTGCATGTCATATTTTTAGTTGCATGTTGTTAATTTTTGGGCATGGATGATCTCCCCTTCTGTTGAGACACTATTTTAGGACATTAAGACACTAGGTATGCTTTGGAAAGAGTTGGGTGCTTGGTTTTTAAGTGGGAGTTAAGGTGGAAAGGGATTAGTTGGTGTTTTCATTTTTCCAGATTTGATGCACTAGTTTATGGGGAAGTTTTGAATGAGGATTTGTTGTGCACTTTGAGGCCCAAGCCACCAGAAGTTAGTATTGGGAGTATATAAAAGGTTTTAGGAGTTGGTTGGAGGTTTGCATGTCGTTTGGTTAGGTGCACAAGTAGAATCACAAAATCTGTCCAGCAGGAGACAGTTTTGTTGTAACTTAGAAATAGGAAATTTGACCATGTAATGGGTAGGCCCTCATTAGGCCCTGTTGGGCCTTAGTTAGAGGGAGTGTCAGAGGAGTTTTTCCAGCCATATTTCATAGGATATGAGATAGAACCATATGTCACAATTTAATTCAAGTCAGGGCGTTTTCTGTCCAGGAAAACAGGGGAACCTTGGACTTTAAGCTTAGGCCCAAGAAGGCCCAAGCCAGGCCCTTGAGCCACATCAAGTTTGGGAGATGCCCTAAGGTCAGGACAGTCTTGTGTAAGAGTTTTGAAGGAAAACTTGTAGTTTAAGAGTGTCTAATGCACTCAAGAAACCATAGTTGTCATTCTGAAATTTACACTGGTGAGCACTTTCACTTAACACATAGTTTTAGAACACTTAGGAGTGAGATCTAGGTTGACCACCATAGTTGTAAGATAGTATAAGGTCAGTAGAGAAAAAGGCCCAAGTGAGGGTCAATAGGTCTTGGATAGTCTAGTAAAGGCACCTCAAGTTAGGAAGCCAAAATTAGAAGACTTTGTCTAGTTTAGCGACCAAGTGATTTAAGTTGGGGGATCGAGATCATCCAAGCCTAGTGTTGCATTATGGTGTATATGGTGTTATTTGGTATTAATATATGATATATGAGTATATGTGGCTATGTGTGTGAAATTATATTTATATGGTGAATATAAATTAAGTGTATATAGGCCTAAGTGCCATCTGTGTTTAATTTTGGGTTGTAAATAGGTTAAGTTGGTGAGAATATATTATAATGAGGATTATTATTATTTATGTAGGATCTCGAGACGAGGGTAAACTTGCCATAAAGGTCGAGTGAAGCTTCCAGTTGCTCCTACCAGTTAGACCAGACCAGCCTTTCTCAAGGCAAGTGATTCAACTTATCTTCGTATTCACTGCAATTGTGTAACAAATAGTTTATATTTATTGATGCAACTATCCTGAGTCATTTTAATATATTTAAATCAACATATCTTATGATTATCTTTGAATCATATAGAAATGCCATGAACCCTCGAGTACGTATTGCAAAGTAGTCTTATCATGATAGTATATTAAAGTAAGATGAATGCCATGATAAAATAAAGGGTTATTATAATACTTGATTGATCCTCTTGATTAACATGCTAACGATCCCTAAAGTGCTGATATCTCACCCTGATGCTTGAACCCCTATAGAAACTTCACCTTGATACCTAAAAGCCAGATATTTATCAAAGTTGTTCCTCATTGATTGATACCCCTCTTTTTTATCCTAAAGCTTAACAATTCTGATATATCCTGAGTTAAAGATCATTCTTCATGCCTTAACACCCTTAGTATTCATGAAGCTTATCTTCTTGATGATCTAGCATTTGCACCTTGACGAAAAAACCATTGCTTTAAGCCCAGTTTGGCACTACCCCTCCATAATATCCAATAGCCTCACTAAATTTCCTTGTCCAAGTTATATATATGAAATCCTTTTAGTTACCCTAATAAAGTAAAGTTTAGTGGATCATGGCCTTGAGATTTAGTACCATATTTCCCGTGTTTCGAGTTGATCTATAATCCCTTGATAAAAATGTTTACTGTTAAAAGAGATTTTGGTCATAAATCGGCATCCGTTTTTGAAATAAATAAAATGTGGATTTTCAGTCCCAAAGGGGGATAAATGTTTTCTTTGAATAGTGGATCTGGACTGAGACGCGAGTCCTTTCTACACTTATATTATGCTTAAAAGTTGCCTAGGGATCCCATTAATATTTTAGAACCCAGCGAGGTTCGGGATTACTTCGCGGCTGATCAACGGCTGTAATCCGTAGCGACATAAAATGATTTTGATTAAGATATGATTTTGAAATTGTTTTGATACAAGCAAAATGATGCCATCACCCATAGTTTTATCTCTCGTTATCATTGGTTATGTCTTCCCATTGTCATTCTTTAATGTATATCTCGATTTGTGTTTTGTATCGTACTGTTTAGTACTTGTTGAGCATTTGGCTCACTCATTGCTTTACCCTGATATTACAGCTAGCAGCTATGGTTAGATTCAAGCAGACTGCCCGTAAGACCTGTGATGCTGATGCTTATATTCGAGCTCAGGTAGAATAAGAGATAGTAGTTTTGTGTGAGGACTCGCTATTTAAAATCAGTTGTAATAGATGGTAGTGTTGGGCTATTCTGTACCCTAAACTGTAAGATCTTGGAGTTGGTTATGTTTACTTCTTTTTAAAATGTTATAATAGTTATATTTAATTTGCTGTTTAAGTTGGGGGGGTGACAGGTTTTGGTATCAGAGCTTCGGTTTAGAGTCCCTGTACAGCCCAATTAGGTTATAGGATATATGTGTAGGTTATGGATAATATGCGAGAGAGTAGGTTAAGTAAATTTATTATTAATACTCCTCTTATTGGTTTGTCAGCAAAGGGCGCATTCCTCGTCATCCTCTGGGTCGGATGATACTATTGCTTTCTCCGTGTATGCTGAGTTGAGGCGCGAGTTTGACATGCTTCAGGGCAAGTACGACCGACTGATAGACCGACTAAAGAACGTGTACCCGGACAGCCGAAACTATGAAGGGCAGCCCAAGGAGCAGATGACTGCGAGACTTGAGTCCTTGGTTCAGTACGTCAACACTAAGCTTGAGAGATGCCAGCGCACCGGGACCGCACCAGCCAGTATGTCATTCAGATGGTGGAGGATGAGCTCCAGAGCATTGTGAAGACGCTTCGAGAGGAAAAGACTCCCAAGCCCCGTTCAGATGGAGTGGAGCCTTAGTTCTTTCCATTTACCTTTCATGTTGTTGTACTATCAGACTCCGTAGAATCCCCAGTTGTTTCCGTTGTTTCCTTTAAATAAGCCTGTTGATCCTAGAATCAGACTTTGTCCTAATCCAGATGTATTGTGACCTTTAAATTTCAATAATCATGCACTATTGTTCCATTTACTCTCAACTGTTATTTTACGCTTTTATATGCATCGCCATATCTGCTTAATTTGAAACTTGACCTCATATGTAAATAAGAATGCCATGCGATACCCTCGAATTATTTTATCATTCATATATGTTTTGACATAACTCTTATTTCAGGATCATGCCTCCCAAAAAGAAGAACCCAACAACCACATCCACCACAGACCCAAATATTCTTCGACTACTGGAAACTTTGCAACAGCAAACCAATGCTATAGCTCAACAACAACTAACTCTTCAACAACGAATTGAAAACCAAGATAACCGTGAACCACACCAACCACCTGAACCACCAGTACCACCTAGACAAGTTGTCACTTTCAAGGCATTTCAGAATGTGAATCCACCTGCATTTCATGATACCACTGATCCAGTAATAGCTAACACATGGATTAAGGAGATAGAAAGGGCTTTTGAGTTGGTACAGTTAGGAGAAGATCAGAAGACGCCATATGCTATTTACTTCTTGAAGGGTGAAGTCATCTATTGGTGGGAGTCAGTAAAAGCTATGGAAGTAACTCAGCAGGTTTCTTGGGAGAGATTTAAGAAGTTATTTATGGAAAAGTATTACCCTAAGTACATGCAGAATCAGATGGAGCTTAAATTTTTGGAGTTGAAGCAAGGGAACATGACTGTACTGGAGTATGAGAAGAAGTTCACTGAGTTGTCAAGGTTTGTGACAAAGTATACCAGCACTGAGGAGGAAAAAACAAAGAAATTTCAGCAAGGATTGGAGCCTTGGATTAGAGATAAAGTGGCTATGTTTGAACTTGAAACCTATACGGGAGTAGTACAGAAAGCTGCTCTGATTGAGAATAATGGGACGCAGTCAAGGAAGGAAAGGGATAACAAGAAGAGGAAGGTTCCATTTTATGGAGAAAAGTCTGAAGCAGAAAGTTCACAAGATCGGAATATAAAGAGGATTGGATTCCATAAGGGCGGAAATTTTCAAAAGAAAGGAAATTTGGGCAAAAGGCAAGAATCGAAGGGGAACAATCAGGCAAACCAAGGGTAAGTTGGAGAAAACAGGTTCCAGAGACCGGAATGCAAGCACTGTGGAAGAAGGCACCCCGGAGTGTGTAATAAGTTGAGCATAACATGTTATAGGTGCAATCAGAAGGGACATTTGGCAAATGAGTGCAAGATACCGAAGCCAGGAGTTACATGTTACAAGTATGGGAAAACTGGACACATAGCTAGGGAGTGCAAGGCAACCGGACCAGTCAAAGCTCTGATGAACGTGGCAAGTACCAGTGCGAGCATGCCAGCTGAGGTATTGGCATTACCTCCACCACCTACACCAACCCTGCAAGTAACAGCCAGGACATTTGATCTGAAGATGAAGGATGTTGTTCAGAATTCTGAGGTGATAGCAGGTACACTTTTACTCAATAATGTCAAAGCTAAAGTATTGATTGATTCGGGAGTAACAAGATCTTTCATATCGGAAACTTTTGTGGATAAGCTTCAATGTGATAAAATGATTATGAGTGAGGTAGTAAATGTGGTAATTGTGAACCAAGAGAAGATTCATGTGAATCAATTCTGTCCGAAGTGTGAGATTGATATTTCGGGGTATAAGTTTTCAGCCGACTTAATACTCTTCAAGTTGGGAGAGTTTGATATAATTTTAGGTATGAATTGGTTAGGAGAGAATAACGCCCAGATTAATTGTAAGACCAAGAAAGTGTATTTAAAGGCGAAGAGTGGAGAGAAGGTAGTATTTAAGGGGCAGAGGCAAGAGCAACTATTTCTTACAATCGTTCAGGCTAAGAAGCTACTTAGAAAAGGTTGTGAGTCGTTCCTAGCGTATGTAGTGGATTCAGAAAAGGGCAACCCCAACATAGAAGATATCCCTGTAGTTAACGAGTTTCCCGATGTGTTTCCAGACGAACTACCAGGCTTACCACCAGATCGACAAATCGAGTTCGAGATCAATCTTGCTCCAGGCACGGAACCAGTTTCAAAGGCCCCATATAGAATGGCACCAGCAGAAATGAAAGAGTTGGCGAGCCAGCTACAAGAATTGTTGGATAAAGGAGTGATACGGCCAAGTACGTCTCCATGGGGAGCACCTGTTCTGTTTGTAAAGAAGAGAGATGGGAGTATGCGGCTATGCATAGATTATCGGGAGTTGAATAAGGTAACGATCAAGAACCGCTACCCGCTACCAAGAATAGATGACCTTTTTGTCCAGTTGAAGGCAGCAAAATGATTTTCAAAGATTGACTTGAGATTGGGATACCATCAATTAAAGATCAAAGAAGAAGATATTCCCAAGACAGCATTTAGGACCAGATATGGGCATTATGAATTCCTAGTAATGCCGTTTGGATTGACCAACGCCCCGGCCGCATTTATGGATTTGATGAATCGAGTATTTAAGAAGTATTTGGACAAGTTTGTCGTGGTATTCATTGATGACATCCTTATTTATTCTAAATCGGAAGAAGAACATAAACAACACCTCTGGATAGCATTGGAGATACTTCGTCAAGAGAAGTTGTATGCCAAGTTTACCAAATGTGAGTTTTGGTTAAAGGAAGTTCAATTTTTGGGGCATGTCATTGGAAATGAAGGAGTTAAAGTGGATCCGGCAAAGACTGAGGCAGTTATGAGTTGGGAGAGGCCAAAAACTCCTACGAAAGTGCGAAGTTTTCTAGGATTGGCAGGATACTACAGAAGATTTGTCAAGGATTTTTCGAAAATTGCCACGCCATTGACCAAGTTAACCAGAAAGAATCAAAAGTTTGAATGGAGTGCAGAATGTGAGGATAGCTTTCAAGAATTGAAGCAGAGATTGGTAACAGCTCCGGTGTTAGTGCTTCCAGATGACCAAGGAAACTTTGTGATATTCAGCGACGCTTCACATAAGGGATTGGGTTGTATGTTAATGCAACACAGTAAGGTGATCGCGTATGCGTCAAGACAGTTGAAATCGCATGAGTTGAAGTACCCGACGCATGACTTGGAACTAGCCGCCATAGTATTCGCACTTAAGATTTGGAGACATTACCTCTATGGAGAGAAGTGTGAAATCTACACAGATCACAAGAGTTTAAAGTACATTTTCACTCAGAAGGAGCTCAATATGAGGCAAAGGAGATGGTTGGAATTGATCAAGGACTACGATTGCTCGATAAATTACCATCCCAGAAAGGCGAATGTTGTGGCCGATGCACTAAGCAGAAAAGAGAGATTGAATATGATGGCAACACCAAAGGAATTGTCTGAAGAGATTAAGAAATTCGGATTAGAACTTTGTAATTATGGAATAATTGAAGAAGTTTGTCGTACAATGACTTTTCAGCCAACACTAGTGGAAAAGATAAAGAAATGTCAAGAAGAAGTAATGGAGAAATAGAAGAATCAGTTAACTGGAGAGGAGATTAATACTCAAAGGGATGAGTAAGGGATACTAAGGTTTTCCTCAAGAATTTGGATTCCTCATGTACCTGAATTGAAGAATGAGATCCTACAAGAAGCCCACAATTCAAGATTTTCAATCCACCTAGGAAGCACCAAGATGTATCGGGACTTAAAGCAGAACTTTTGGTGGCCAAATATGAAGCGAGACGTGGCAGAATGGGTTGCGAAGTGTTATACTTGTCAAAAGGTGAAGGCAGAACATCAACGACCAAGCGGATTAATTCAGCCCCTAAAGATTCCAGAATGGAAATGGGAAAATATTGCTATGGATTTTATAGTGGGACTACCACGAACGAAATCCGGTCATGACGCTATATGGGTTATAGTTGATCGTCTTACGAAGTCGGCGCATTTCCTTCCAATTAACGAGAAGTCGTCATTGGACAAATTGGTTCATCTGTATGTGCGCGAAATCGTACTAAGGTATGGAGTACCCGTATCAATAGTTTCAGACAGAGATCCCCGATTTAACTCGAGATTCTGGAAGCAATTTCAGGAATGTCTTGGCACGAAGTTGAATATGAGCACGGCATACCACCCGCAGACTGATGGTCAGAGCGAAAGGACAATTCAAACAATCGAAGACATGTTGCGCAGTTGTGCAATCGATTTTGCAGGAAGTTGGGATGACCACTTGCCGTTGATTGAATTCTCTTACAACAATAGCTATCATTCCAGTATCGGCATGCCACCATACGAAGCTTTGTACGGGCGAAAATGTAGATCACCAACAAGTTGGGATGAAGTAGGAGAAGGAAGAATTCTCAGCTCGAAATTGGTACAACAGTTGCATGACATAGTCAAGTTAATTCAGAAAAGGTTACTTGCTGCTCAAGATAGACGGAGGAAGTATACGGATCCAGCGCGTAAGGATGTTCGATACCAAGTTGGTGAAGCTGTTTTGCTGAAGGTGTCACCAAGAACAGGGTTGTCTAGATTTGGCAAGAAAGGGAAGTTAGCACCTAGATATATAGGTCCTTTTGAAATTTTAAGTCAAGTGGGGAAGGTGGCCTACGAGTTGGCCTTACCACCTCAGTATCAGCATGTGCATAATGTGTTCCATGTGTCGTTGCTTAAGAAGTACAATCCTGACGCTAGCCATGTGATAGAATATGAACCTGTAGAAATTCAGGCTGACCTGTCGTTTGTGGAGCAACCTGTCAAATTACTCGACTGGCAAGTAAAGAGTCTTAGGAATAAGTCGGTAAAGTTAATGAAAGTACTTTGGAGGAACCCCAAGGTCGAAGAATCAACTTGGGAGTTAGAGTCTGATATGCGTTCCCGGTATCCTCATCTGTTCTCTTAGATTCTGGGGACAAAATTCCTTAAGGGGGAGAGGATGTTACGACCGACATTTATGTAATATTATCTGCGGACTTTGTATGATATTAAAGCCGTAAGTGAATATACTTAATGGTTGTACCTTGTGTGAATGAAAAATTTCTGCATTTTAAATTTGCTTTATGTAGTATATGATTTTTCAAAGCGAGAGTTTATTTATTTCCCTTATTTTTAATTTATAAGGAATATTCTAAACCTTGGAGAAATTTTCTTTTAAAAGGTATTTTATTCACAAATTTCAAAAGTGATTTTATAAAATTTCTAAAAATCCAAGTTATTTTATGGTATAAATTTTATAATTTTTGAACTTGTATTTTATTTTATAAAAGTAAATCTTTACAAATTTTATTGGTTATAATTATTAAATTACATAAGAGACCTTGCATGCAAATCACCCTTCTATTCTCTCAAAGGGCAAATAAGACTTTTCCAACCCCACTAACTCATTTGATTATTACCAAATTACTACATTAGCCTTGCATGCAAAATGGCCTAACTCTAGCTAAAGGACATTTTTGTAAGTTCTCACTTCCACTCATTATTTGTCAACCAAAAAGCATAAAACAAAAGTTTAAGTGGGAGAAGTCATTCCACTCATTCCACACTCCAACACCCCACAAATTTTTCTCCTCCCCCCTCCCATCATTGCTCTCGACCGAAGGCCTATTGCCCCACCCCCCTTCCATTTTTCAATTCATTCTTCATTTTCCCAAGTGTAAATCTTCTACCTACATTCATCTTATATACTTTCCAAGTGTTTTGTGACTTGGAAGTTGAAGTTCCATGGATGCATGTGTAGTTCTTATGTGATCTCCAAAGAGAAACTCTTGATTCTTGTGAATTCAAGAGCTCTCCATGAGATATATTATGTATATGTGCTAACTAAGTGTTTTATGGAGATATCATGCTTTAAAATCCTTTGCATGCTACTGAAATTTTATTATATATTTATGTTTATCCATGCATGCTAGTTTTAAGACATTAAAATGATGATCAACCATGTTTTGCATGCTACTCTTTTCGAAATCATGTTGTTATGTTTAAAAATCTATAAATTCGAAATATGTGTGCTTAAAATAGATTGTTTCTATGATAAATTTCTTATTAATAGTTAAAAGAAGTTATATTTCATGATTATTAAGGATGAGTAATAGGTGCAAGTCGATTTTGCAAGCATTTAAAACTTTATGCCTAGCCGAAATCTTGTTATGTGTTCTCCATGAGTTGCATGTCATATTTTTAGTTGCATGTTGTTAATTTTTGGGCATGGATGATCTCCCCTTCTGTTGAGACACTATTTTAGGACATTAAGACACTAGGTATGCTTTGGAAAGAGTTGGGTGCTTTGTTTTTTAAGTGGGAGTTAAGGTGGAAAGGGATTAGTTGGTGTTTTCATTTTTCCAGATTTGATGCACTAGTTTATGGGGAAGTTTTGAATGAGCATTTGTTGTGCACTTTGAGGCCCAAGCCACCAGAAGTTAGTATTGGGAGTATATAAAAGGTTTTAGGAGTTGGTTGGAGGTTTGCATGTCATTTGGTTATGTGCACAAGTAGATCACAAAATCTGTCCAGCAGGAGACAATTTTGTTGCAACTTAGAAATAGGGAGATTTGACCATGTAATGGGTAGGCCATCATTAGGCCCTGTTGGTCCTTAATTAGAGGGAGTGTCAGAGGAGTTTTTCCAGCCATAGTTCATAGGATATGAGTTAGAATCATGTGTCACAATTTAATTCAAATCAGGGCGTTTTCTGCCCAGGAAAACAGGGAAACCTTGAACTTTAAGCTTAGGCCCAAGAAGGCCCAAGCCAGGCCCTTGAGCCACATCAAGTTTGGAAGATGCCCTAAGGTCAGGAGAGTCTTGTGTAAGAGTTTTAAAGGAAAACTTGTAGTTTAAGAGTGTCTAATGCACTCAAGAAACCATAGTTGTCAGTCTGAAATTTACACCAGTGAGCACTTTCACTTAACACATAGTTTTAGAACACTTAGGAGTGAGATCTAGGTTGACCACCATAGTTGTAAGATAGTATAAGGTCAGTAGAGAAAAAGGCCCAAGTGAGGGTCAATAGGTCTTGGATAGTCTAGTAAAGGCACCTCAAGTTAGGAAGCCAAAATTAGAAGACTTTGTCTATTTTAGCGACCAAGTGACTTAAGTTGGGGGATCGAGATCATCCAAGCCTAATATTGCATTATGGTGTATATGGTGTTATTTGGTATTAATATATGATATGTGAGTATATGTGGCTATGTGTGTGCAATTATATTTATATGGTGAATATAAATTAAGTGCATATAGGCCTAAGTGCCATCTGTGTTTAATTTTGGGTTGTAAATAGGTTAAGTTGGTGAGAATATATTATAATGAGGATTATTATTATTTATGTAGGATCTCGAGACGAGGGTAAACTTGCCATAAAGGTCGAGTGAAGCTTCCAGTTGCTCCTACCAGTCAGACCAGACCAGCCTTTCTCAAGGCAAGTGATTCAACCTATCTTCGTATTCACTGCAATTGTGTAACAAATAGTTCATATTTATTGACGCAACTATCTTGAGTCATTTTGATATATTTAAATCAACATATCTTATGATTATCTTTGAATCATATAGAAATGCCAAGAACCCTCGAGTACGTATTGCAAAGTAGTCTTATCATGATAGTATATTAAAGTAAGATGAATGTCATGATAAAATAAAGGGTTGTTATAATACTTGATTAATCCTCTTGATTAACATGCTAACGATCCCTAAAGTGCTGATATCTCACCCTGATGCTTGAACCCCTATAGAAACTTCACCTTGATACCTATAAGCCAGATATTTATCAAAGTTGTTCCTCATTGATTGATACCACTCTTTCTTATCCTAAAGCTTAACAATTCTGATATATCCTGAGTTAAAGATCATTTTTCATACCTTAACACCCTTAGTATTCATGAAGCTTATCTTCTTGATGATCTAGCACTTGCACCTTGACGAGAAACCATTGCTTTAAGCCCAGTTTGGCACTACCCCTCCATAATATCCAATAGCCTCACTAAATTTCCTTGTCCAAGTTATATATATGAAATCCTTTTAGTTACCCTAATAAAGTAAAGTTTAGTGGATCATGGCCTTGAGATTTAGTACCATATTTCCCGTGTTTCGAGTTGATCTATAATCCCTTGATAAAAATGTTTACTGTTAAAAGAGATTTTGGTCATAAATCGGCATCCGTTTTTGAAATAAATAAAATGTGGATTTTCAGTCCCAAAGGGGGATAAATGTTTTTTTGAATAGTGGATCTGGACTGAGACGCGGGTCCTTTCCACACTTATATTAGGCTTAAAAGTTGCCTAGAGATCCCATTAATGTTTTAGAACCCAGCGAGGTTCGGGATTACTTCGCGGCTGATCACCGGCTGTAATCTTTAGCGTCATAAAATGATTTTGATTAAGATATGATTTTGAAATTATTTTGATACAAGCAAAATGATGTCATCACCCATAGTTTCATCTCTCGTTATCATTGGTTATGTCTTCCCATTGTCATTCTTTAATGTATATCTCGATTTGTGTTTTGTATCGTATTGTTTAGTACTTGTTGATCATTTGGCTCACTCCTTGCTTTACCCTGATATTACAGCTAGCAGTTATGGTTAGATTCAAGCAGACTGCCCGTAAGACCTGTGATGCTGATGCTTATGTTCGAGCTCAGGTAGAATAAGAGATAGTAGTTTTGTGTGAGGACTCGCTATTTAAAATCAGTTGTAATAGATGGTAGTGTTGGGCTGTTCCAAACCCTAAGCTGTAAGATCTTGGAGTTGGTTATGTTTACTTCTTTTTAAAATATTGTAATAGTTATATTTAATTTGTTGTTTAAGTTGGGGGCGTGACACCTTCTTTAGCCACCTCTTATTTCTGTAGGACAATCTTTCTGAGCCTTTTTGTATGAGATATGTGAAAAGATTGAGAGAAAAACAGAATTTAAGAGAGACAGGATCCTTCCTGGTAAAAGGAGAGCTAGATGAAAGATAGGATTTAGTAATCCTTGTGAGGAAGCTCTGACTATTAAAAGTCATGAGATGTGTGGTATGAGGAGTAGTGAGACTACTTTAAAAGAATAGAGAGATTAAGGTTTATTTGCTATATGTTTGCAGGTGCTCAGAGTCCTAAAGAAACAGATGCTGAACAACAGTCTGTTGAACATCAAGAAAACTCTGATGTACCAAGGGCTATTAATCTCCCTGAAAGTCTAAGTACTAATACTTTCTTGCAGTCCATACATTTTACTATTCTACCACATAGTACAGTCCCTATTTTTGTTGAAAAATAGTCCATTTATTCTACTTTACCATCATCGGAGGAAATCCATGTTGTTGCTGAAGATGTGGTAGCACAACAGTCCATTCATAAAGTTTCATTCATTTCAGAATCACCACAGCATGTTACAGAAACTGAGGTTCTGGAAATTAATGTCGAAGCTCCAATTCATTTATCTACAATACTTGAAGATGTGGAGTTAACTGCTGAAGGTGTGGAAGCTTATGAAGCAACTAGATTAAAAACTGCACAAAATCCGGTTACTGTTGAAGAATCTAATGATGGTGAAGAAGCTAATGTTTCTAAAGCTACTATAGATCTTAAGGATGATCTTTTCTTCCCTGAAGATATGCCTATACATGTGAGACAATAGAAACTGAAAGAGTTAGAAGCTACAAAAAAAGGATTATTCTGATAATCTCCGGAATGCTCATTGGAAAGATAATATGTATCTTATTTCCAAAACACAAGCTGTTGCACATCTGAAAATATCATAACAGAAGATTACAAATCCTGATATGCTGAATCATCTGAAAGCATCAACTTTAGTTGTCAGATCCTTAAACACAGCTCATGAAGCAACTACTACTCAAATCAATCAGATTAAAGAATCTTTGATTGCTTCAAAACTGACTACTCATCAGAAAATTCAAAAACAAATTTCACCAAGAGTTTCTAGACAAATTTCAATTGAAGCCAGTCAAGCTAGATTGGAAGCTAAACAAGATCAAATGCCTGCTCAACTTACAGAAGTACATAATTCAATGGAGCTGATTCTTTCTCTACTGCTTGGTGATGATGCCAAAAAGGGGGAGACTATTATTAAATCTAAATGCAAACAGCTGTCATTGACAAGTACTGATACTGAAACTTCTGATGGAGGTAATAAGGAAAAATAAGAAGAGTTGAAGATTTAACTGTTGCTGATGAAGACCCAGGTATTCTGGAGATAGAAGCTGGTGTTGAAGCAAGTAAATTTCTTCAATCTCTGGAAGACAACTCTGTTCTACAAGGATCCAAAGATTCAATTATTGGACTCTGAGAAGAGTAGAAGAATATTTGTTAAAGGAAATTCTGGAGTTGATCTTGAACAGCTAAGGAAAATGGAGGAAGACTTCAAGAATTTTATAAAGATGGCAAATGCTGATATTGTTGTTATGTCTCAAGTACTTTATGAAGTTAATACTTTTAACAGACCAACCAGAGGTGTAGTTATAAGGAAAATCAGTCAAGCAAAAAATCTCAGATCACAAGTTACAATAACTGTTGACTTGAAGCTTAAAGGAAAAGAGAAGATAGGAGAGAAGTCAAAGTTTTCAAAGTCTAAAGCCAAAGTTGTTGCTGAAAAGAAGAAGAAGGAAGATTTTTGAAGCATTCTGAGCTAAGGAAGTGGAATTAACCTCTGACATTGCTCAAGTTAAAGAAGCAGTTCAGGATGAAGAGTAAAGTCTGATATTCATTGAAGTAAGATTGAACATGCATACTAGATTCTTGCATTTAGATAGTTTTAACATCATCAATTTGAATTTGTCCATATTTCCATTATGAACAAGTTAGGGGAGATTGTTAGGAGCAATTGATGATATCAAACAGAAACTATCAGAAGCATTGACGGATGATGACTACAAGTATCGACGGATGATGACTACAAGCATCGACGGATGATGATGACATCGACGGGTAATGATATCAACGGATGATGATGTCAACTGATGATGAAATCAGTATTTATCACATCAGTTGATCTTTGAGAAGGAAAAGGAAATATGAACTCAAGGAGGTGAAGGACTTTATCTCAGAAGCAATTGTATAGGTTTTCTTTTTGTTAATAGAATAGATTCCTTATACATTGGTAGTTGTGATCTATATTAAACACATATTAGGTGTATGCTATAAGCATTGTGACATTGTTATATCTTTCGCATAACCTAGCAGCTCTCAAGAATATTTGTTCATCCTTTTTAGAGAGTACGATTGTAATAAGTTTTTATCAGTTAACATAAAAATTGTTGATTATGTTGAAACTTTGTCGAATTGATTGTATTAATTGTTTCACCCCCCCTCCAGTTGATTAAGGGCCTAACAAAGTATTCCACTAGAGTTGTTTATAATATTTGGCTATATTTTTAAAATAACAAGTTATTATTATTTCAAGTTGTTATCAATAAATTTTCTTTTAATTTTGGTAATAGATGATGTGTAATCTATTATACATATAATAGAGCAATTAGGGGGTTCATTGAGATAATTTATTCATTGAAAATTACTTAATTACCCCTCATAAATATGTACTAATAAATATCAAATTTAATAACATATATTAATTACATCTAGCTCATTAATTACTAACAATTACATATTTATTATTACTCCATTATTGTATAATAAGAACTTATACTTATACTTATAATTACATATGTATTTTATAAGTATAGACTAAAATTCTAATATTATTATATTTTTATATATCTATATTATCGCATTTAATGTCGTATGTCACATTTTAATTATTTCATTTACAGTAGAAAAAACTTAAATTCGAATAAAAAAACAAATATCGTATTCTTATTTAGATATGTTTAAAACTTGTATTATAAGTTCACAATACAAATGTACTTGTGTTAAATTAATTATCGTATAACTTATTTTCACGTATTTAACATTTAAATACATGCATGCATGCATATATATTTACATACATACAAACATGAATGCATATACACATACAAACATACATACAAGATATATGAAATTAAGGTAACTAATAGAAATGAACTAAATCTATCGATCTATTATATATATAATAGAGCAACTACGACATTTATTAAGACAATTTAAAATTTTGAAATTACTTAAGTACCCCTCATGAATATATATTAATAAATATCAAATTTAATAGCATATATATTAATTACATTTAGCTCATTAATTACTAATATATATATAATAGCTACGGGGTTCATTGAGACAATTTATTCATTGAAAATTACTTAATTACCCCTCATAAATATGTACTAATAAATATCAAATTTAATAACATATATTAATTACATCTAGCTCATTAATTACTAACAATTATATATTTATTACTACTCCATTATTGTATAATAAGAACTTATACTAATACTTATAATTACATATGTATTTTATAAGTATAGACTATGTAACACCCCCAGATCCGGGGTCGGGGATCCGGGTTGTCACGGTCTTTCTTTCCACAATATCACTTCACTTAATTAATAATAAATAACCTCATGCTGTGACCCCATACTAACACACGCCACAACCCGTTATAGTCTCAGAGATGAAATTGAAATAAATACAAGTCTTTGAATCCACCATTTAACAGTTATTACAACCCAAAATGATTACTTGATAAATTTACAGTTAATTGCCATTATCTGCCACAAGTTATAATTATACATAATTTGATTCTCAAAAGTAGATGGTCTGATCTACAATGGATCTACCTCTGCAGCTATAGCAGCTACAACATCATCGGGAAGACGCGGGACGCTTCCCACGCGCTTGCGCTGGGTCTGCTGGAGTCTGGCCATCTCTCCTAACTGTTGTTGTGTGATGAAGAAATAAAGCAAGAGTGAGCCTTACAGCTCGCAAGATAATACATAGTGATAATAATAATATAAGTATCTAAATGGATACTTAATAGAATCTCTATCATGTGTAAGATAATTACTTACTAGATATAAGTAAAAACAAGGAATGAAGTTACCAATACTTCACCACACTTATATCATTTATAAAGCTACTTGAACTACCACTGTTCAAAGTATTATAAGTTTTAAGAAAAACATCCCATAGATGAGACCACAAGTTAAGACTTGAATAGATTCAATCTTTGAAATATTATTGAATGAAAAAAAGTTACGAGATACTTTATTTAGTCCCGATATATATATATATATCCACATATATATCTCTTAAACATTTCCTGGAACCTCTGTTATGTAAAGTATGAACAGAGTTTGAAATATCCAATAAATTTTGGAAAGGAAAAGAATTTTGGCATAAACCAGATATCTTGCTGATCAGGCAAAGATACCAATAAGTAACCTTTTCTACTAGTAGATGGATGAAATCCCCCACCGGTCATCACCCTGGCCTCATAAGGACCTTGTGCTGGACCGCCACCCGGCCTCTTACGCGTTGATGGACTGCCACCCAGCCACTTACACAATAATAGACCGTACCCCGGCCTGTCGCTTATGCCGACTCAATTAGATGGGCTTACTTCCCGAACATTGGGCAAGTAATCAATTCATTTACCAAAACTGCAACCTTGTTGCGAATATAAAATACACCACAGAGCCGGATCCCTCAGGTTTTGAGCGAGTATTTAAATCCCCTTAAAAAGGAAGATCTTAAATATAAAAATGAGTTTTGGGATCCGCTCTAACTTTTAAAAATCATTTTGAAGACTCGAAAACACTTTATAGAGTGTTTGGAGTAAAGCTGATTTAATGAAGTAAATCAGTCCCCAGAATATTTAGAAAATGACTGAATATTATTATTTAAATAATATTCCCATAAAGAATAATCTTTATAAATATAATTGAAGTAGAAGTATTAAAACTTATACTTGAAACGAGTATTAAATAACCAAAGATATACTTATATGAAAGTATTATCTTTATTTGAATAATCGAAAATAAGTTTGATTATTGACATCTTATTCTTTAATAAAATAAAGAATATACCTCAGCAAATAATCGGAGTCATAGATCCTCAAATGAATATTCAAATAATATTCAATAAATAATATAAACTGAGTCATAAGCCTTCGAATGAATATTCAAATAATATTCAGATAATAAAATAAAAGGAGTCATAAGTCCTCGAATGAATATTCAAAATAATATTCATTTAATAAAATAAAAGGAGTCATACGCCTTCGAATAATATTCGAAATAATATTCAATAATAAAATAAAGTTAAAGTTATCGAATAAACCTTATTCGATTAATAGTTTGAAAAACTATAACCATATATATATATAAATATATATATATATATATATCCATATCCATATATACAAAATCTACTCGGGATCCTCGACTCCCGGTTTTAGAAAATATTTTCGCCTTTGGGTCCCTATACTAAGGGTATATGCAAGTTACCGTTATTCTCTAGCATAGGTATTATCAACTGAACCAACAGATATATATTTCAAGAATATGAAACAGGCATGCATATATACCATATCACATGCTACAATATATCGCAAGAATTTGCTAAATAACCAATATGCATTTATCGCAAGATCATGCATATACAAATGTATACATCACAACAACAGTATAACGGATAGAATACTTGCCTGAGCGACTTGGGGTGATAAAAGGCTCGGGACGAGTCTGGTAACCTATAAACAACAAGTAAGTTGGAATTAAACCAAAATCACTTGTAAATCTTTACTTTAACTAACTTAGACTCTAACGCTTGTTTTGCGCTCACTGATTTGCTTAAGTCACTCGGGTACCCTCGGCTCCACCATTTTTAATAATTTAATCTTTACGAGTTTTAAAGCGATTCCTTCGCGAGTGTCTTACCAACTGCCTAACACACTTACCATAAATGTTTCATACATTAATTAACCCTTTTTGGTCTTTAACCTATGTTTCAAAGTAAGGCGAGGGAAAAAGTTTTGTTCGCGAAACGCCGTTACTTGAAACGGTCGTTTCTCCTAAACCGTGCATCAGAATCGAACGAACTACATATCAAAACGAAGCTCGTAACATGAGCTATCTAAACATGGCAGTGGTCATAAACTAGCAGGGGGTTCTCGGGTCCTAATGCTATGCACAAAAACAGTCCAAAGAAAATCGGACGTTACGACGGCTATGTTTACGCGATTTCCAAATTTTAAACCATTCAAAACCAACCACAAACCAACCTCAAATCCAACATACAACCAACATCCATCCTTATCACATCATAACAACCCCAACCAATTCAATTTAATCATTCATACTTATGCCTAAACTTAACTTTAATCATACTTAAGTTCTTTTAAATCAAAACCACAACATTTACCATTCCATTTCACTACCATTTCAAATCCCAAACTCTAATCACAACAACAAGCTACAATATCATCCTACTAATCAAAATCATCTTATAATATATAGGAATCTAGGGTTTGGAGATGGTATACCTTCCTTGAAGTGGTGGGAGGAGCTAGGAAGCCTTAAGAAGCTTTGAGAAGTCTTAAGAATGCTTGGATCTTCAAGAAAAACAAGAAAAAGTTCAAGTTAAAAACTTGAAAACACTATTCATTGTCTTCTTCTTTGATTAAATGAAGAAGATTGAGAAGGAATTAATGGCTTAAACTCATGATATAGTCCTAACTAAGCATGAAGATGATTAGGGAATTATCTTACCAATTTAGGAGGCTTGGATCTTGAGTTTTGAAATTCTTCTTGCCTTTTGAATAGTGAAAAGCCGAGAGCTTCAAGAACAAAGCCTTGGTTGCTTTTTGATTTTTTGATGAAAATGATTTTACTTGGCTTGGTTGCTTGGTTTTTGTATTTGATTTAGTCAATTACCTTTTTGCCCTTGAATTTGTGTGGTTACAAAGCTACCACACCTCCTTCCTTCCCATGTCATGCTTATGTCATCCTCATGATGTCATCCTCCCTTCCTTGTCCTCTTTCTATTGGTTAGATGACATCATTCCCACTAATCCCTTTGATTAACTTCCTAATCGTTTGCCTAATGACCGCTGATCTGTTATACGGTTCGCTTACTTTCGTTCTCGTTTATCGTTTGAAGGATCATACCCGGGATCTTATTACTTAGGTTCCCTTAACCTTTCTCAATACATTATATTCCTTTTTATGATCCTCTATTATAATCCTTTAATTTAAATCATTTTTATCCTGTTACCTTATACTCAATTCTCTCCGTATCTTGTGGATTTCCGGGAAAAACCAAAGTGTTCGGAATTGGATTCTGACGATCTTTACATACACTTATATACTATATAGAGTACTAATAATATCCCAGAATATCCATAACAGAACCCCTACATAGTGTGGCGTGAAAAGTTTTCTCATTCAGCTAAAACACTATTCACGAGGGTTACAAAAAGTTGAAAATTTTGGGGTTATTACAGTCTCCCCTCCTTAAAAGGATTCCGTCCCGGAATCAAACAGAAAATAAATGGTGGTACTTTTCTAGCATTGTGCTCTCTAGTTCCCAAGTTGATTCTTCCACGTTATGATTCTGCCATACTACTCTGACTAGCTTGATCACTTTGTTCCGAAGCACCTGCTCCTTCTTATCCATAATCCTTACTGGCTTCTCCACGTAAGTTAGATCTGGCTGCATATCCACCTGCTCGTACTCCACTATGTGCCTGGCATCCCGATGATACCTCCTTAGCATTGACACATGGAACACATTATGAACTTGTTGCAAATTAGGGGGTAGGGCTAGCTCGTAAGCTAACTTTCCAATCCGTCTTAATATCTCAAAAGGTCCAATGTATCTTGGGCTTAGTTTTCCTTTCTTTCCGAACCTCATTAATCCCTTCCAAGGGGATACTTTCAGCAGTACTAAGTCCCCTACTTCATATTCCTTGTCCTTTCGGGCTAGGTCTGCATATTTCTTCTGTCTGTCTTGGGCTGCCACAAGTCGCCCTCTGATAAGATCCACTATATCTTTGGTCCTTTGGACCATTTTGGGTCCGAGCATCTTCCGCTCTCCTACTTCATCCCAGTATAAGGGAGATCGACACCTTCTTCCGTACAGGGCCTCATAAGGCGGCATTCCGATGCTAGCATGAAAGCTATTGTTATAAGAAAACTCGATCAACGGCAAGTGATCATCCCAACTTCCTTTAAGGTCTATTGCACAGACTCTCAACATATCCTCTAGTGTCTGGATGGTCCTTTCACTTTGTCCATCCGTCTGGGGATGGTACGCGGTACTCATATTTAACTTGGTTCCCGCACATTCCTGAAAGCTCCTCCAAAATCTGGAGTTGAACCTGGGGTCTCGGTCTGAGACAATGGACGCTGGGACTCCATGTCGCGTCACTATTTCCTTAAGGTAAATGTCCACCAGTCTATCAACTGTGTATCTCTCATTGATAGGAATGAAATGAGCTGACTTTGTCAGTCGGTCTATAATTACCCAAATGGCGTCGTGATTGGCTTTCGTCCTTGGCAAGCCTACAACAAAATCCATCGCTATCTGTTCCCATTTCCATTCGGGAATCTCCAGGGGTCGCAAAAGTCCACTGGGTCTCTGGTGCTCTGCCTTTACTCTTTGGCAAGTCAAACACTTGTTTACCCATTCTGCTACGTCCCTCTTCATGTTGGGCCATCAGTAATATTCCTTCAAATCCCTATACATCTTGGTACTTCCCGGGTGAATGGAATACCTTGAACTATGGCTTTCATCCAAAATCTCATCTTTAAGTTCTTGAACATTCGGAACCCAAATTCGGTAGGAGTACCTCATTATCCCTTTATCATCTTTCTCGGTATGGATCTCCTCTCCAGTCATTGACTCTCTGCCTTCATTCATTATTTTCTCCTGGCACAATCTGATCTTTTCCAATAACTCTGGCTGCATTGAGATCTCAAAAAGCTTTTCAGTTCCGGTTCCGGTTACCTTTACTTCTATTTCCATTCTCTCAAAATCCCTTATCAACTCTTCCGAAGTCGTTATCATTTTGAGTCTTTCCTTTCTACTAAGGGCATCAGCCACCACATTGGCTTTCCCTGGATGATAGAGAATCTCACAATCATAGTCCTTGATTAGTTCTAACCATCTCCTCTGGCGCATGTTGAGCTCTTTCTGCGTAAATATGTACTTGAGGCTCTTATGGTCTGTGAAAATCTCGCACTTCTCTCCATACAAGTAGTGCCTCCAAATTTTTTAAGCAAATACTATTGCCGCGAGCTCAAGGTCATGAGTAGGATATCTAACCTCGTATTCCTTCAGTTGTCTCGACGCATACGCAATAACTTTACCGTGCTGCATAAGCACACATCCTAATCCTTTGTGCGACGCGTCACTATATATCACAAAATCTCCTTTTCCGTCCGGTAATGCCAATACCGGAGCCGTTATCAACCTTTTCTTTAATTCCTGAAAACTGTTCTCACATTTCTCCGTCCATTCAAACTTCTCTGTCTTACGAGTAAGTCGTGTCAAAGGGGCTGCGATCTTTGCAAAGTCCTGAACAAATCTACGATAGTAGCCGGCCAATCCTATGAAACTCCTTACCTCTGTGGGTGTGGTTGGCCTTTCCCAATTTGAGACCGCCTCTATCTTGGAGGGGTCGACCAATACTCCTTCTTTATTGATCACATGTCCTAAAAACTGTACTCCATTCCGCCAGAATTCACACTTCGAGAATTTGGCATATAACTGCTCCTCTCTGAGTATTCCTAGAGCTATCCTCAAATGCTCTGCATGTTCTGCCTCAGTCCTTGAGTAGATCAAAATATCATCGATAAAAACTATCACACACTTGTCCAAGTACTTCTTAAATACTCTATTCATTAAATCCATGAAAGCCGCTGGGGCGTTGGTTAATCCAAAGGACATTACCAAGAACTCATAATGCCCATACCTGGTACGGAACGCTGTCTTGGAAATATCTTCGGGTTTAATCTTTAGTTGGTGATATCCAGTTCTCAGGTCGATCTTGGAAAAATAAACAGCATCCTTTAGTTGGTCGAACAGATCGTCTATTCTAGGTAATGGGTACCTGTTCTTTATGGTTAGCTTGTTCAACTCTCGATAGTCTATGCACAACCTCATGCTCCCATCTTTCTTCTTAACAAATAAAACTGGTGCTCCCCACGGAGACACACTGGGTCTTATCATACCCTTATCCAAGAGTTCCTGCAATTGGATAGCTAATTCCTTCATTTCTAACGGGGCTAACCGGTAAGGTGCTTTTGAAACTGGCGCCGTCCCTGGGGCCAACTCAATAGCAAATTCAATCACTCTATCGGGTGGTAATCCCGGAAGGTCTTGGGGGAATACATCTTCAAATTCGTTGACTACTGAAATATCTTGTAAGTTGGGCACCTCCTTCTGCGTGTCCACCACATAGGCTAGGTAAGCCTCACTTCCTTTTCGTAGCATCCTTTTGGCCTGGGCCATAGTCAAAAATTTCTGCGTCTGCCTCTTTCCTCTAAATATAACTTCTTTCTTCCCGGGGATATTTAACTTAACTTTCTTCCCTTTACAGTCTATCTGAGCATCGTTGCTAGATAGCCAGTCCATTCCCAAAATCACATCAAACTCCCCTAATTTAAAAGGAATCAGATCAACACTGAAAGATTGCTCCCCTATGCCTATCTCACAGGCGGGGTGAATCTGGTTAACAGGAATAATTTCATGATTGGCTATTTCTACTTGTAAGGGTTCTATCAAGGGTTTAGCCTTAAGTCTTAACTTACGCGCAAGGTCCTTTGATATAAAAGATTTAGTTGCTCCCTGAATCAAATAAAACATTTGCACTGACTGAATTTAGAGAAAGGGTACCTGTTATCACATCTGAATCTTTCATAGCATCCTGGACTGTCATGTTGAAAGTCCTCGCAGTAGGTGGCTTATTAGAAGCAGCCTTGCTTGCTCCCGAAGCTGCTGGTTTGTTCATTGGGCATTCCCTCTTCCAATGACCTGGGCGTCCGCACTGATGACAAGTGGCGGTTGGAATGACGGCAGGGGTTGATGATGGGCACTTATTTGAGTAATGGCCTTCCCGACCGCACTTAAAACAGGTTACTGGCTTTCCTTTACACTCCCCAGTGTGATTCCTTCCACATATGTTACAGGCTGGCAATGGGGGTCGAGACTGGTTGGAATAGGACATTCTTGACTTCTGGCCGCCCTGGCTCACACTCACACTCATTGGCCGCTTAAACCCAGTGTTCCTTTCTGGTAGGGACACTGCTCCTCGATTAAATCTAGTTGGGAAGCTCCTTCCTGCGGAACCTCCACCCATGCTCATACTTTTCCTCTTTATTCCTTTCTTCTCTCTTTCCTTCTGCATCTGTTCACTTCCGACTTCTACAATCGTTGCCTTTTGCACCAGAGTGGTATAGTCCGTAAGCTCAAGGATTGCCACCCTATTCTGAATCCACGGTTTCAGTCCCTGCTGAAACCTCCTAGCTTTCTTTTCCTCGGTGCTCACAAACTCCGGCATAAACCTTGATAACTCAGTAAATTTCGCCTCATACTCTGCTACAGACAAGTTATTCTGCTTTAGCTCCAAGAACTTGAGCTCCATCTGGTTTTCCATAAACCTCGGGAAATACTTTCCCAGAAACAACTGACTAAATCTCTCTCAGGTTATAATAGCATCTGTCTCCATGTTTTTCTTGGCCTGCCACCAGTAGTTAGCTTCTCCTTTCAGAAGGTAGGTAGCAAATACAGTCTTCTGTGCCTCCTCGGTACTCAAAATCTCAAAAGATTTCTCCATTTCCTTTAACCATGCCCTTGCCTCAACTGGGTCGGCTGATCCGTGGAACTCAGGGGGCTTAAGGGACTTAAAAGCCCTGAAAGAGTTTGCCACAACATTGTTACTTCCTTGAGGGGGTGGGTTGGGTTGACGTTCCAAATTCTGCCTTAGGAGTTGCATGAACTGGCCCATGGGATCCATGCCTGGGTTTGGTACTGGTTGCTCAACCTCGATTTCTCCTTCTTCAGCCTCTATCTCAAATCCCTCAACATCATATGTTTCCTCTTCCTCTTCATACAGGGAAGTCATCCTGTTCCACATAATCCTCATCTTCCTCTTCACTGTGCTCCTGGTTCCTATCATCCTGGTTATGGCTTCCCTGGTCTTCAGATCCAGGGTTCGCCCTAGTTCCAATCTTTCTTGGCGGCATGATTCTGATAATAATAAAAACAATTATTGGGAAAATTCAATGTTAGGTCACAATCATATACAACATTGTACCTTGCACAGCTCTTATAATGGGGAGAACGTATATCGCAATTCTATTATTTTAAGAAAGTTCTAATACGAAGTGCAGTAATAATAATGATAAAAACAGTGATCCCGTCACTATGGAACTGAACCGAAAGGAAACAAATATATACATAATGCGAGAGATACATAGTTTGATCTGGTCAAAAGTACAACAGTGCTACAGTCATCTGTCCCAAAAGTGATACACAGAGTCTATCTGTCTAGTCAGAAAAAGGGATGCTATATACAAGTCAACTATCCCGGAAAATTGGCTCTTACTAAGGCCTCGGCTAACTAGACAACTAGACTATTCCATCATCAATCCTGAATCACACACCGGATCGGGTCAGCTCCCAAACCCTTTCCATCGCACGACGGAAGATATAGTCGGCCTGCCGCCTGGAGATCCTACCATGCCTGTCCCCCTGGAGCGATCTGAGCCTCGCTCGGGATGTGAGCTCTATCCCCGTAATCTCCCTCCTCAAGGATCGGGGTATAGAAGCCCTAGTCTCATAAGCTCGGGTACGCCTACCCGCCCTCTCTGCATCCAACTCCCTCCTGGCCTCATCTAGTCGGCCCTCGGCAACAGCCACTCGGGTCCTCAATACATCCTGAACATATCCATGAGCTAACGAAGACTGCCTGTGGGCAGGGTCAAGAGGGTGGTGAATCCGGAGCCGCTGAGGGTGCCTCCTCGGTCTGCCTAGGCTCGGAAGTATGGGTCTCTGAGCTGTCATCATCAGGAATCCAAGATAGTGGTGGAGGGGTAGGGGCTCTGACCACCGGAAGTGTGGGTAATGGGGTACCAGCATACACTACCATAGGTCCAACACGCTCCTCAGCTACTGGGACCTCATCCGGGTCCTCCTCATCTGGAATAGCAATAACCTCTGTCTCTGACTCCTCTGAGGGGTCCTCCTCATCTGAAACAGCAATGACCTCCGTCTCAGGCTCCTCTGAGGGGTCCTCCTCATCCTCCTCCATCTCAGGCTCCTCCTGATCCTCAACATCTAGCAATGCATCATCATGCTCACGCTCGAACATCTCAGGGTCCTCTATCTCAGGCGCCTACACATTAAACGAGCTAAGTTACTATCATGATACTTATAAGGGTTCCCGTAAGGGTTTTAACTGTCAGCACTACTTTAAGTAGTCCGACCTATGAACTTGGCAAGAGTTCTTATTATCTTTGTGAGTTTGTTATTATATCGACGCATCATCTCTGAGGTTTATAACGCTTAGCTCTGATACCATTTCTGTAACACCCCCAGATCCGGGGTCGGGGATCCGGGTTGTCACGGTCTTTCTTTCCACAATATCACTTCACTTAATTAATAATAAATAACCTCATGCTGTGACCCCATACTAACACACAGCCACAACCCGTTATAGTCTCAGAGATGAAATTGAAATAAATACAAGTCTTTGAATCCACCATTTAACAGTTATTACAACCCAAAATGATTACTTGATAAATTTACAGTTAATTGCCATTATCTGCCACAAGTTATAATTATACATAATTTGATTCTCAAAAGTAGATGGTCTGAATCTACAATGGATCTACCTCTGCAGCTATAGCAGCTACAACATCATCGGGAAGACGCGGGACGCTTCCCACGCGCTTGCGCTGGGTCTGCTGGAGTCTGGCCATCTCTCCTAACTGTTGTTGTGTGATGAAGAAATAAAGCAAGAGTGAGCCTTACAGCTCGCAAGATAATACATAGTGATAACAATAATATAAGTATCTAAATGGATACTTAATAGAATCTCTATCATGTGTAAGATAATTACTTACTAGATATAAGTAAAAACAAGGAATGAAGTTACCAATACTTCACCACACTTATATCATTTATAAAGCTACTTGAACTACCACCGTTCAAAGTATTATAGGTTTTAAGAAAAACATCCCATAGATGAGACCACAAGTTAAGACTTGAATAGATTCAATCTTTGAAATATTATTGAATGAAAAAAGTTATGAGATACTTTATTTAGTCCCGATATATATATATCCACATATATATCTCTTTAAACATTTCCTGGAACCTCTGTTATGTAAAGTATGAACAGAGTTTGAAACATCCAATAAATTTTGGAAAGGAAAAGAATTTTGGCATAAACCAGATATCTTGCTGATCAGGCAAAGATACCAATAAGTAACCTTTTCTACTAGTAGATGGATGAATCCCCCACCGGTCATCACCCTGGCCTCATAAGGACCTTGTGCTGGACCGCCACCCGGCCTCTTACGCGTTGATGGACTGCCACCCAGCCACTTACACAATAATAGACCGTACCCCGGCCTGTCGCTTATGCCGACTCAATTAGATGGGCTTACTTCCCGAACATTGGGCAAGTAATCAATTGATTTACCAAAACTGCAACCTCGTTGCGAATATAAAATACACCACAGAGCCGGATTCCCCAGGTTTTGAGCGAGTATTTAAATCCCCTTAAAAAGGAAGATCTTAAATATAAAAATGAGTTTTGGGATCCGCTCTGACTTTAAAAATCATTTTGAAGACTCGAAAACACTTTATAGAGTGTTTGGAGTAAAGCTGATTTAATGAAGTAAATCAGTCCCCAGAATATTTAGAAAATGACTGAATATTATTAATTAAATAATATTCCCATAAAGAATAATCTTTATAAAAATAATTGAAGTAGAAGTATTAAAACTTATACTTGAAACGAGTATTTAAATAACCAAAGATATACTTATATGAAAGTATTATCTTTATTTGAATAATCGAAAATAAGTTTGATTATTGACACCTTATTCTTTAATAAAATAAAGAATATACCTCAGCAAATAATCGGAGTCATAGATCCTCACATGAATATTCAAATAATATTCATTAAATAATATAAACTGAGTCATAAGCCCTCGAATGAATATTCAAATAATATTCAATAAATAATATAAAAGAGTCATAAGCCCTCGAATGAATATTCAAATAATATTCAGATAAATAAATAAAAGGAGTCATAAGTCCCCGAATGAATATTCAAAATAATATTCATTAATAAAATAAAGTTAAAGTTATCGAATAAACCTTATTCGATTAATAGTTTGGAAAACTATAACCATATATATATAAATATATATATATATCCATATCCATATATACAAAATCTACTCGGGATCCTCGACTCCCGGTTTTAGAAAATATTTTCACCTTTGGGTCCCTATACTAAGGGTATATGCAAGTTACCGCTATCCTCTAGCATAGGTATTATCAACTGAACCAACAGATATATATTTCAAGAATATGAAACAGGCATGCATATATACCATATCACATGCTACAATATATCGCAAGAATTTGCTAAATAACCAACATGCATTTATCGCAAGATCATGCATATACAAATGTATACATCACAACAACAGTATAACGGATAGAATACTTGCCTGAGCGACTCGGGGTGATAAAAGGCTCGGGACGAGTCTGGTAACCTATAAACAACAAGTAAGTTGGAATTAAACCAAAATCACTTGTAAATCTATACTTTAACTAACTTAGACTCTAACGCTTGTTTTGCGCTCACTGATTTGCTTAAGTCACTCGGGTACCCTTGGCTCCACCATTTTAATAATTTAACCTTTACGAGTTTTAAAGCGATTCCTTCGCGAGTGTCTTACCAACTGCCTAACACACTTACCATAAATGTTTCATACATTAATTAACCCTTTTTGGTCTTTAACCTATGTTTCAAAGTAAGGCGAGGGAAAAAATTTCGTTCGCGAAATGCCGTTACTTGAAACGGTCGTTTCTCCTAAACCGTGCATCGGAATCGAACGAACTACATATCAAAACGAAGCTCGTAACATGAGCTATCTAAACATGGCAGTGGTCATAAACTAGCAGGGGGTTCTCGGGTCCTAATGCTATGCACAAAAACAGTCCAAAGAAAATCGGACGTTACGACGGCTATGTTTACGCGATTTCCAAATTTTTAAACCATTCAAAACCAACCACAAACCAACCTCAAATCCAACATACAACCAACACCCATCCTTATCACATCATAACAATCCCAACCAATTCAATTTAATCATTCATACTTATGCCTAAACTTAACTTTAATCATACTTAAGTTCTTTTAAATCAAAACCACAACAATTACCATTCCATTTCACTACCATTCCAAATCCCAAACTCTAAATCATAACAACAAGCTACAATATCATCCCACTAATCAAAATCATCTTATAATATATAGGAATCTAGGGTTTGGAGATGGTATACCTTCCTTGAAGTGGTGGGTGGAGCTAGGAAGCCTTAAGAAGCTTTGGGAAGTCTTAAGAATGCTTGGATCTTCAAGAAAAACAAGAAAAAGTTCAAGTTAAAAACTTGAAAACACTATTCATTGTCTTCTTCTTTGATTAAATGAAGAAGATTGAGAAGGAATTAATGGCTTAAACTCATGGTATAGTCCTAACTAAGCATGAAGATGATTAGGGAATTATCTTACCAATTTAGGAAGCTTGGATCTTTGATTTTGAATTTCTTCTTGCCTTTTGAATAGTGAAAAGCCGAGAGCTTCAAGAACAAAGCCTTGGTTGCTTTTTGATTTTTTTGATGAGAATGATTTTACTTGGCTTGGTTGCTTGGTTTTTGTATTTGATTTAGTCAATTACCTTCTTGCCCTTGAAATTGTGTGGTTACAAAGCTACCACACCTCCTTCCTTCCCATGTCATGCTTAGGTCATCCTCATGATGTCATCCTCCCTTCCTTGTCCTCTTTCTATTGGTTGGATGACATCATTCCCACTAATCCCTTTGATTAACTTCCTAATCGTTTGCCTAATGACCGCTGATCTGTTATACGGTTCGCTTACTTTCGTTCTCGTTTATCGTTTGAAGGATCATACCCGGGATCTTATTACTTAGGTTCCCTCAACCTTTCTCAATACATTATATTCCTTTTTATGATCCTCTATTATAATCCTTTAATTTAAATCCTTTTTATCCTGTTACCTTATACTCAATTCTCTCCGTATCTTGTGGATTTCCGGGAAAACCAAAGTGTTCGGAATTGGATTCTGACGATCTTTACATACACTTATATACTACATAGAGTACTAATAATATCCCAGAATATCCATAACAGAACCCCTACATAGTGTGGCGTGAAAAGTTTTCTCATTCAGCTAAAACACTATTCACAAGGGTTACAAAAAGTTGGAAATTTTGGGGTTATTACAGTCACAGTTTATTGAATTTGAAAAATTGAGAATAGAATGTAAGATTGCTAATGAGGAATTGATTGAGTCCTTGAAAAAAGAAGAAATTTTGAAGAAGCATCTTGATCGTGAACAGGAGGTGATTAAGGCATGGAAATCATCTAGAGATGTCCATGCTTAAATCACCAAAGTTCAAGGTATTGAGTCCTTTTGTGATACAACCTGGAAAAAGAATAAAGAGAAGCTGGAATCCAATTTGGTTGAAAGATTTCTAACAGATATAGACTCGACGGATGACATAAATCTTCATCCGTCGGCTGTGAGCAAACCAGTGAGTAAAGCCAAACTTGCCAAGTTAAATGAAAAATATGGATCAGTTTCCAAAAACTTTATTTCAGGAGAATCAAGTCAAGTAAAGAAGGAGAAGAAAGTGAATGTTGGTCATCTATCCATCAAGTAATTGAATGACATACTAGAAAATATTGAGGTTAAAACAGAGGCTAAAAAGAAAAACAATAGAAATGGGAAAGTAGGGATTAACAAACATAATAACTACACACATGATAAGTATGCTCCAAGAAAAATCTGTGTTAAGTGTGAAAGTGTTAATCATCTGTCTGTTAATTTCAAAATTGCCATGCCTACTTTCATGACTGTACCACCTTCTTTTCCCAATATGAGTGATATGCCTTCTATGCCTGTGAATGTTATGTCTGCACAGAATATGAATGCACAATTTGCTAATATGCCATTTGCACCTAATCCTTATTATGTTGCATTTAGTATGCCTCAAATGCCACTTAGCATGCCCTACTGGAATAACATATTTGCAAATAGCATGCCATTTTTTGTTAATCAAAATGTGCATGATAATTCTGTTTTGATGAATGGTTTCAAAGGTCCAACTCAGATGACTAAGGATGAATCTGATATCCCCAAGTCAAATGAGATCAAACCTAAGAAACAAAAGAAGAAAGCTAACAAGGCTGGACCCAAGGAAACTTGGGTACCAAAATTAATTCGATTTGATTTTAATGTGTGCAGGGAAACAGAAAGAATCTGTGGTACTTGGATAGTGGCTGTTCAAAATACATGACTGGAGATTCTACCCTGCTCATAAAGTTCAAGGAAAGAGCTGGCCCAAGTATTACTTTTGGAGGAGGTTGCCTTAGTGGATGGTCTCAAGCACAATCTGTTGAGTATCAGCCAGCTTTGTGATAAAGGCAATTCAGTAACCTTCAATACAGAAGCCTGTGTTGTGATAAACAAGAGGAGCAACAAAGTGGTTCTCACTGGAGTAAGAAAAGGAAATGTGTACCTAGATGACTTCAACTCATCAAATGCAGAATCTGTTACTTGTCTTCTCAGTAAAGCAAGTCAAGATGAAAGTTGGCTATGGCACAAGAAGCTATCCCATCTAAATTTCAAGACCATGAATGAGCTTGTAAAGAAAGAACTGGTTAGAGGTATTCCTCAAGTGGAGTTTTCTAAGGATGGACTGTGTGATGCTTGCCAAAAGGGAAAGAAAATCAAAGCATCATTCAGAAAGAAGCTTGATTCAACAATTGAAGAACCTTTGTGACTGCTACACATGGATTTGTTTGGACCAGTCAATGTGTTGTCCATCTCAAGGAAAAGATTTTTCCTAGTAATTGTAGATGATTTCGCAAAGTTCTCTTGGACATATTTCCTAAAGTCTAAAGATGAGGCTAGTGAAATCATCATCAATCACATAAGGCAAGTCAACAATCATCCTGATTTCAAAGTTAGAAGAATCGGTAGTGACAATGGAACTGAGTTCAAGAATTCAGTCATGAGAGCGTTTTGTGAAGAGAATGGGATTATGCATGAGTTTTCAGCAGCAAGAACACCACAACAAAATGGAGTAGTAGAAAGAAAGAACAGATCACTTATTGAAGCTGCAAGGACAATGCTTGAAGAATCAAAGTTACCAACAATCTTCTGGGCTGAAGCTGTAAATACTGCATGTTATACTCAGAATGTGTCTTTGGTTAATCAAGCAAAATGCATGACTCCCTACCAAAATTGTTCAAGAACAAGAAGCCACTCTAACTTTTCTTCATGTTTTTGGCTGCAAATGTTATATCTTGAGAAATCAAACTGATCAAAATGGGAAGTTTGATGCTAAAGCAGATGAAGGAATTTTTGTTGGATATGTTGTTGGTAAAGCATACATAGTCTACAATCTGAGAACCAACATTGTTATGGAATCAATACATGTTGTGTTTGATGATAAAAAGATTGAAGGACTACAAGATGGAGATTACCATGAGAGCCTCAAATTTGACAATGTGGAGATGGTTAGTGATGACAGTGATGATGAAAGTGATCAAGAAACTACAATTAAGGATAGTGCAGAAAAATCTACAACCAATGAAGCTAATAACTCAACATCTATCGAGTTACAAAATGCTTCATCCGCCGGTAGACAATCTGCATCATCCATCGGGAGACAATCAGCTTCATCCGTCAGAACTCAAAATACACCATCCGTCGGGTCATCAAAAGAAGCTGAAAGTCAGAATAGATCACTTATAGGAAGTTCCTCTTTCTCAAATCATAGATTTACAAACTCAGGGGGAGTTTCTAATAATAAAAACTCAATCACACATCAAGACAACAATGAGGTCTCTTCATCTAGATCTAATCTACCTCAACAAAGAAAATGGACAAAGGATCACCCCTTTGAGCTCATCATTGGTGATGTATCTTCTAGAGTTCAAACAAGGAGAGCAACTCAAGAAGAATGTCTATATAGTAGTTTCCTATCTAAGGAAGAACCAAAGAAGGTAGAAGAAGCTTTGTTGGATCCTGATTGGATTTTAGCTATGCAGGAGGAGCTAAACCAATTTGAAAGGAACAATTTTTGGAAGCCGGTACCCAAGCCTAAAGGAAAGAATCCAATATACACCAAATGGGTATTTAGAAACAAGATGGATGAAAATGGCATAGTAGTCAGGAACAAAGCTAGATTCGTTTCTAAAGGCTATTGTCAACAAGAAGGAATAAATTTTGATGAAACATTTGCTCTTGTTCCAAGACTTGAAGCCATCAGAATTTTCTTAGCCTATGCAGCCCATGCCAATTATCAAGGTCTATCAAATGGATGCCAAGAGTGCTTTTCTAAATGGAGATTTGGAGGAGGAAGTCTATGTCAGTCAGCCTCCTGGTTTTGAAGATCCAAATCTACCTGATCATGTATACTGTCTTTTAAAAGCACTCTATGGATTGAAGCAAGCACCTAGAGCCTGGTATGACACTTTGTCAAAATTTCTTTTAGAGAATCACTTCACTAGAGGTACTGTAGACAAAACTGTATCCTTTAGAAATGTTCATCGCTCTAGCATACTTGTTCAAATTTATGTAGATGACATTATTTTTGGCTTTACAGATGAAAAACTTTGCAAAAAGTTTGCCAAATAGATGCAAAGTAAGTATGAAATGAGCATGATGGGAGAATCAACTTACTTTCTTGGTTTGCAAGTTAAGCAAGTTAGTGATGGAATATTCATTAGTCAAACTAAATATATTTATGATCTTTTAAAGAAGTTTGAACTAATGGATTGCACATCTGCAAAAACTCCCATGGCCACTGCAACTACACTTGAATTAAATACTACTGAAAAGTCTGTGGATATTTCAAGTTATAGAGGCATGGTTGGCTCACTTCTATATTTAACAGCTAGTAGGTCAGATATAATGTTTGCTACATGTCTTTGTGCTAGATTTCAGGCTGATCCTAGAGAATCTGATTTAATTGCTATTAAGAGAATTTTCAGATATCATAAAGGTACACCAAAACTTGGCATTTGGTACCCTAGAGATTCTGGTTTTGATCTAACTGGTTATTCAGATGCAGACTGTGCAGATTGTAGAATTGATAGAAAAAGTACAACAGGAACCTGTCAATTTCTAGGAAACAAGCTTGTGTCCTGGTTCAGTAAAAAGGAAAATTCAGTTTCTACTTCTACGGCAGAAGCTGAATATATTGCTGCTGGCAGTTGCTGTGCACAGATTTTATGGATGAAAAACCAATTGCTAGACTATGGTATGCAAGTGGAAATAATTCCTATTTTCTGTGACAACACAAGTTCAATTGCCATCATTGAGAATCCAGTACAGCTTTCAAGAACAAAGCACATAGACATCAAGTACCACTTCACAAGGGAACATGTAATGAATGGTACTGTGGAACTACATTTTGTTCCAAGTGAAAAATAGCTTGCAGATATATTTACCAATCCACTGGATAAATCCACCTTTTCAAGGTTGGTAAGTGAGTTAGGTATGCTTAATTACTCTTGAATCTTTTCAGATATTTTGCAAGTTGTAATGCAACCAGAAATTTAATTGATTTTTCAGTCCTAGATGAAGTTTTTGCTAAGTCAAAATTTACATCCCGACGGATGATCATTATCCCTCGAGTTCGATCATCCTTCGGAATACAATTTGTTAATAAAATTAATTATTTTTCTGGAATTTTCATAACTCGACGGAAAACTGTTTATCCTCATCAATCGAATTGTCTAAATCCTAGCCGTTAATTTTCTGAACATTATCCATCAAGTATACTTACAGTTTTTAAGCATAACACGACAAATAATTGATGGAATTTTTACAGTTTGTCTTTTTAAACGGCTATTTTGGGCAATTTTTATTGGTCACTTTATTTCACCTTTTTTTTGGGATATAAAAGCAGAATTCATTTTCATTTCTTTTATCATTCTCAATTCATCTGCTCTAACTTCTTTCTTTCTCAAAAGCAATTATCCTCTCTCTGCAATTTTTACTCTCTAACAATGGCACCAGTCGTCAAAATCAAGTCTCAAACTGGATTTATCTATGAGAAGAATAATTTCACGACTCTAGTGAACAAGGGGATTCAACAGTCTGGCGACTACCACAAAATGATGGATTTTGTGCAAAGCTGTAAGCTCAAATATGCCATGCTAGAGTCTCCCACTATCTACTATGAGGTTGTGGAGGAAATATGGATGACGGCAGTGTACAACTCAACTGACAAGACCATCACTTTCACTATTAAAGGTAAGGAATTATGTGTTAATAGTGACATTGTTAAAGCATGTTTTAGGATTCTTGATAATACTGTCTCTACTCCACACACAGACAATGATATTATTAACATGTTAAACTTCATGGGCTATGCACTCACCATCTCTAAATTAAGTGAAATTAGGAGATTGGGTCTTAGGAAAGAAAGGAGTTTCCTGTGTGATGTAGTTATTAAAGTATTTTCTGGAAAAATTAGCAATTTTGATTCTGTTAATATCTCCATGCTCTACATGCTAGTAACTGATAAATACTTCAATTTTAGTGATCTAATCTTGTTTGAGTTGGGATTTAAGTTAGGAGAGCTTAATAAGAGGGGTAAGAGTGTTTATTATGCTAGATTTTTCATGATGCTTGCTAACCACCTCTCTGAGAACATTCTGCTTGAGAACCCAACCAACAAGTTAAACTGTTGGGTTCAAGAGAGAAGAATTATTGCAGATCTCAATAGAGCAGATCACCACAAAAAGGTGCCACTCTTCTACTTTCTAGTAATGGAGGCACCTCAGGTAAGTGAGGTAATTTCAAATGTCCCTACTCTTCCAACCTCAAACACTTCTTTGCCTTCTAGTGTAGCAATGGCATCTGTGTCAATGACCAGACAGATGCCTACCTAAGCTACCAAAACTAAAGTTATAAAACCAAAGAAAAAGAAAGCCCCCTCTGGTGTCTCTCAAAAGATGCAGTTATAAAATCCACTAAACACAAAGAGGGGAGTGTGAAGGTGGGAAAGACAATTGAGGGACAGGGTGAAAATCAAAGAAGCCCTAAGGATAAAGATGGTGAGCATAGTGTACCCAAACCAAGCCACACCACAGTTTCCCAACAAACTGTTGTTTTTAATAAGGATAAAAGCTCAATTCTAGTTTCATCCTCCCAAAAGTATGTAAATATTGAAACAAGCTCTCAAACAGGAACACGGAACAAAAGAGGTGGGGACACAAGTTCACCACAAAGCTACACAAGAAAGAAGAAAACTAAAACCCTTAGGGATGCACAGGGTACACACACAGTGCAAACTGGAGCTAAAGACCCAGTCACTGCACCATCTCAAAGTCAAATTGATGTGGCTCCAATAAATATGGAGTCACAGCCAAAATCTGTATAGATTGGAACACCTGAAACACCAAATTCTCCCACACACTCTTTGGATGTTAACATGATTCAAACATCACAACCATATTCTCCATCTTTAACTCTGTTGGAGAAGCCAAAAATCCATGCAAGTGAGCATCATCTTCTAGATGATTTGTTGGCTCACTTGCCATTTCATTCTGAGACTGTTGAGACATCTGTGCCAATATTTTCATCAATCTGCACAGATTCCACTATAGTCTCCACTCCAAACTCATTTATTTCTACTCACTCGATGGATATTGTTCATCCGTCGAGTAGTGATTGTATCCCGACGGATGTGCCAAACAGCAGTCATCCGTCGGATAGTCAAATTACTAACCTGATGGATATTTCTCATCTGTCGGGT
The DNA here is from genome assembly GCF_009905375.1 of Apium graveolens. NCBI lineage: Eukaryota > Viridiplantae > Streptophyta > Magnoliopsida > Apiales > Apiaceae > Apium > Apium graveolens. The sequence goes on from NC_133652.1 coordinate 28,770,314, forward strand.
GTCTCTGCACAACTCCAAAGTTCAACTATAGTTACAAGTGCATATGACTTAGTAATTATGCAATCACTATCAGGATTGAGGGAAGATAGTGACTTGAGTGAGAGTCTGGGTTGCTCCAAGGAAAAAAGGAGAGAAAAAAAGTGATTCAATGCAGTCCATTTCTTCAGGACTGGAAAAAGTGAGTGTGAAGAGTCCCACCTTAGATGGTGAAGGTGAGGGTGTGAGGGTGGGAAGCCAAGGTGAGACCTTGATGCAAGAAAAGAGAGATAATGAGAGAAATGCAGGTACTGGAGATATAAGGGTGGATGTCATTATAAGTGAGTTAATGAATGTCCAGGACGCAGACAGGGAGGGACTATCTCAGCAAACTCAAGCTGTAATAGATTCCACCTCCTTAGATGCTGACACATTTACTCACCCTGTTTCAGCCTATCAACTTCTAGTTGGACAGGGCAATGATAATACAGAAAGAATGCTCAATTTGGTGCACACCACACAGTCCATGCAAAGAGCTAAGGATGCCATCACAACTTTGCCCTCAACAGCTGGTGATGTTGATTATGAGACTGGTGGCTCAAAAGAATTCTTTGGAGGTGAGGGTGGAGATAGTGAAGAAGAGTAATTGGACATAGGGGGAGAGGTAGGCCCTAGTTCCAGATCAAGCATGCCATCATGGGCCTTCTCCAAGAACTGTGATGATCACCATTTCAAGACCACACTCATCCAACTTATCAGCCAAACACAGTATGCACTTCAATCAACCACAAATGCTAGCACCAAGAAGCTTCTACCAGCACATCTTGCTTCTCTCCAACTACAGCAAATCTCTGGCTACCAACAAAGTCAAAATGTCTCCCTTATCAAAAATGAAGTTGATCGACTTAAGAAAGACATCTCTGACAAGTTGGAAGCTAAACTTCCAGAAGCCACAATGCTTGACATTAAAAGACAGCTTAGGAAAAACTCTGATCTTGCAACAAAGGTGGATTCCTTGGACAAAAGAATGGTTGCTATGGAAAGCTTCTCTTACAGCAATCCATCTACACCAAGCTCAACAAACAGACTTACTTCAGAAACTGGTGGCTGCACAGACCTCCTCCTCTACTCAACTTGCTGATAACAAAAAGGAGGAGAAAGAGAGTTCTAGGAGTGAGGGGGAGCAAAAAGTGCTTAACATTCAAGTGAGTAAAGCAATTGTGCCAACAATTGCTTTCACAAAGCCACCAGCTAAAGATAGCATTGATCTGATAAATGAAGCAGCAGCCACTTTGAGAGCAGCTGAGAAGAAGCAGTTTAGTACAATCATGTTAGGTCACACACACTGTAGAGGAGGTGAATACAGTGTATAGCACAATCAAATCGAACTTTAATAACTCAAGTAACTGAAACCAAACTTTATTCAAAATAATAAACTCTGTTACAGTATTGAACTGTTCTCTCTCAATGATGAACAAATATCACGAGAGCTGCTAGGGTTACAATGAATAATCTTCTCGATTGTGATAACACTTATAGTGTAAACCCTATGTTTGTGTTTATATACTACACAATTACAAGATAATCGCTAATTGATATGGAATATAATTCTGCTTCCTAAAATATATCAATCAGATATCTTTTCTTCCAAGTATTCTATTCTTCATAGAATTTCTTCTTCATGCGTATCTCTTCTTATGTTTGTCTCGATCTTCTCTTCCTGTGAATCATCTGCCTTCCTTATCTGAATGTTTCCTTTAAGTCCTGATATTATCTTCTGATAAATATCTTCTGAACCTTAAGTACTGATGTCTTAAGTTCTGACTTCAGTATAAGTGCTGATTTCAGTTAAGTACTGATTTGTCCTGTTTAAGTGAGATCTGTAAACTAAACATAAATCACATTAGTCATGACATTATCAAATATATCTAACAATCTCCCCCAACTTATAAATTAGCATAATATACAAGTTTAACAGATATTTGATGATGTCAAAAACATTAAGTACAAATGCATGAGAATTTGACTAGATAACTACAACTTACAGTCCTTAAAGCTTTACCAAACTTTAACTTCTGATAACAACTTTAGTCTGTATTCATATCAGAATTTGAGCAGTTGTAGATCTTGACTTGGCTTCATCTTCTGATCTCTCTGATGTCAGAAGTTGTTCTGAGATAGTTCTTCAATAAACATCTCTCAGCATATCTGAGTTCATCAATCATCCTCCTTTTAGCATCTTTAAGTTCTGCAGAATCTTCACCAGTTTGAAAGATTGCAGCCCTGAGATCATTAATTTTAGCTTTCTTTATGTCCTGATCCAGTCTGATCAAATATGCCTTGTCAGACTCAAGATTGAATTCCACAGCCCTGTAACCCAGAAATGTAGTTGTAATCTTAGCAGAGTTGGGCTTCATCTCAACAATATCACCCTTGTGATCTCTGTACTTTGGAAGATATGTGTTATCAGACTTAACAGAATAAAGTCTTTTCTGTCTCTGAATCTGATTCTTCAAATAGTTTGCAGCACTTTCTGTTATTTTGTCATTCACTTGAAGTAAGAATAATACATATTCCAGTTCTTCAAAATACTTCAGTGGAATGGCATTTTCCCTTATATGATAAACCCCACCATCTATCATGAAGTACAACAAGATGTGTTCTTTCAAGTAGGTATGGTAAACCATTTGTACAGATTCTAGTTGATTCAATCTCTCAGGAGTTGCTCCAATACCTGGTTCACTTAAGGAAGTTGGATCATTGGTTGTGTTCTGTACTCTTCTTTCATCAGCACTTCCCAATCCAGTTTTATCTCTTGCTTCCTTTCCAGTAACCACTCTTGCTTCAAAACCACTTGCAGCAGTCTTCAAAGGTTGAGTCAGTTTGGCTTTGGTGAATCCTGGTAGGAGTATCTTCGAAGGTTTAACATGAGAAATGTCAGAGGTTTCCGTTGATTTATGTTCTGATATCAAGTTAACTTGAGCTATGTCAGAGGTTACTTGCTTCTTTGAAATATCAGAACTAACTATCTCTTGACTCTGAACAACTTGAGCCATGTCAGAGGTTGTCTTAGAAACTTTTCTTAAAGTCAGAGCAAGATCAGCATCTTCATCAGTAATTTCTTCATTCACAGGAGGCACATAAACCTTGATAGGTTCACCAACTTTCTCTTTGCCCTTGGACCTTGGATCTATCTGCAGTTGTGATTTAGCTTTGGTTGCTACAGGATTTGTCCTTTCTCTTATCATAATGCCTTTGAGTTTTGGAAGTTTCTTTTTACCAGAAGCTTCAGATTTAGATTTGACTTTTTCTGATTTAAGTCTAGCTTCTTCTTCCATCAGACTCTCCAAGTCCATTCCTGGATTTTCTTTAAGAAATAATTGTCTTGATATTTCTTCATCAAGATCCAAAAGTTCATCAGAACTTATCCTTTTACCAGTAGCAGAAGTAATTCTTTTTCCAGCATCAGAACTTGTCATGTGACTTGTGATTTCAGCTCTTCTTGATGAGAAACTTCTACCTTGACCATGACCTCCACCCATTCCAGAGTTTCCCTGGTCATCTTTTTCATCATCCTTCCCCTTCAGTGTCTGATCAGTTTTGCATTTGGACTTAATTACTTTCTCCCCCTTTTTGGCATCAGTAGGTAAGAGAAGAGAGACAAGCAATTCCACTGAGGCTTGGATTTCATCGAGTTGAGATTGCTGGGAAGCTTGATTTTTCAAAATATCATCAATCTGAGACTGTTGTTTCTCTTGTGTCTTCTCAATGTAAGCAACTCTGTCAAAGGTAGGTTTAAAGAAATTTTTCTTTTCAAGTTTCTTAAATGTTTCTTGCTTGAGCAATTCTTCCTGAATTTTATGTAACTCTGCATGAGTTTTTGAATGGAGACCTTGCAGATGTCTAGTACTCAATGCAGTGACTCGAAGCTGTGTCTTGAAATCATCATTAATTAACATTTCATCATCTTTTGCCAAGTGCTCAGTAAGAATCTTTTCAGATGGAACAAAGGTAACTGAGTTCCATTCCTTAGTCCACTCCTGTCCTCGAGGAGTTTCACTCCAAGGTACTGGTGCGTCTCCTCGTACAAACTTCTTGACTAGTTCAGATTTAGAAACAGTTTGTGGAGGTGCATGTCCTAAAGGACCTGCTTCATTAGCATCTGCATTTGGAGCAGCATCACCAGTATCATCAGCATTTGCAGCATCAGAACTTACAGAATCAGCATCTTCTGATAAAACAACAGTATGAGAAGCAATTGAGGCTTCAGCATCATCCTCTAAGTGCTGATCTGTTTCCAAGTTCTGATCAATAGCCATATCCTGATGCTCACCTATATTCTGATCATCAACATCTAGAGGGAGAGAAGCTGTAGTAGACAATTCTGGAGTTTGAGTAGCATCAGTAACAGGTGTTGTTGATAGATTAATTGATGTTAGAGCTTTTAAGTAAAGTACCTCAGGCACAACCAGGTTCTGAATATCAATTTCAGCACTTGTGCCTGGATCAACAAGAGATACAGTTTCATGTATAAGAGACACAGATGGTGTGTTTGCCTTTTCTGTAGCAGCTTCATGAGTTGGAGTCAAAGGAGAAGCAGTAGCTTCAGCAAATTCTGGTTCTTGTGAGATCAGAGATTCCTGATCTCCTTCCTTAGCTGCTGCTTCCTCATCATCTGAAACTGGCCTTTTAGCTCTCTATTTCTTGTATCTCTTTGAAGGTGGGGATTCCTTGGGAGGTTCAGCAGAAGTCATTCTTCTAAGCCTTTTGAGAAGCTTAGATCCCCCAATTCCAGAATCCTTCTGAGAAGGAACTTTCTCAGCTTTTTTAACAATAAGCTCTGATGAAGAAACCTGTTCCTCACTATCAAACTCATCTCTCAGAACAATCCTCCTTCTCTTCTGTGGTGTTTGAGAAATAGTCTTTGTTCTCTTGGGCTTGGAAGATGAAGGTTGCACAGTAGGTGCTGAGGATGAAGGTTGAGCTGGCTGTGAAGTTGAGAGATATGATTTGAGATATGTTCTGAGGGAGGGTTGAGGTATAGATGTATGAGTGGTATGTTCTAATGGTTGCTATGATGTTTGGGATGTGGGGGTGGGTTGTACATTAGGATAAACAGATCTATAGGTTTCAGGATCAGCATTTACCAAGATCTGTTTTACAGACTGAGGAATCTATAAAGGTCTAACCACCTTTTTCGTAAGGTCAACATTTACCAAGTCATTAAAGGCTCGTTTTGCAATTTTAAAGGGTGGATATAAAGAACTGGCTAGTTGAGGGGGATCAGTACAGCAAAAGTTATATATAAGCTGACAAAATCTAGCAAAGTAAACTACATTTTTATCTTCTGTCATCCTATCCCCTATGAAACTTATCACAGCACTTGCAAAATCAAAATGAGTTTGGTTAATAATAGCATACCTGATGTGCTGACTCATTATTGGAATGGCATCAAAGTTTGAACACTTATTCCCGAAGGCTTTAGTGATGCAGTCGAAGAAGAAGCTCCATTTCCTTTCTGATATGTGCCCATTTCAACTGTCCAAGCTTAGCCAAACTCTTTTCATACCCCAAACTGTCCATTAACTCTTGTAGAGCTGATTCCTCCGGTGTTGAAAAAGTACAGCCTTCTGGTAAATGTAAGACCTTGCGAATTGTACCAGAAGTTACCACATGTTAAGAATCATCCACTTCAAAAACAATACTGGGAGTACCAGTTGTACCACCATTATCAAAATGCCCAGTCCGCCAAAACGTCAGAACTTGTTGGCTTAAAAAGACTGAAGGCTGGGTCAATGCATACCCAATTTCACTGTGTGCAAGAAGATCTTACACAAAATGCAACTCAGACGGAGCTTCAGCATGATCGAGAATTGCAGCATAGTTATTTGGAACGAACTTAGCTCCATCAATGATCAAATCCTTGGGTGCCATGAGAAAAATCGAAAATTAAGATTGCATGTTAGGTGTTTGATAAAATGTCTGTATGAAAAACCAACGTCAGGAGATGAGAGAGTAAAAGCAAAGAAAGAGAGATAAAGTCTAAAAGTAAATAAAAGATTGTATAATCTTCTCTCTCTCTTACTTATACTTGGTAAAAAAAATATAACCGTTGGACACCTGTCAGACATGCAACAATAATGAATAGTTAATGGGAACGGGAAAACAGTAATCATGACTTATCACATGCAGGTTTTCAAGGAAAAAACCGTTCCACTTACCCAGTAATCCCATTAATTGAGGTAAGTCAGTTTTAATTCAAAATTTAAATTGTTCCCACTTATTCAATTATTTTCACTGCAAAACCAATATTCTGAAAATAAATTTCAAGTGTGAGAATGACCAAAATAAATCAAGGAAACAAGTACTGATATTTTAAAGTCAGAACTTAATTTAAATCAATGATTAAAATGATCATCAGAACATGGATATATCAGGATTTAACAGTGCATTTAAATGTGCAAACATCTCAGAGACAGAATCTTGCAAAAATAAGAAATTTCATTAATATATTAAGAGAATACATTCATGAAATTGAAATTACATCAGAGAATTACAAGACTGTCCTAAGCTTTTAATCCTAACATCAGCAGCCTTAGTCCTAGCTCAAGAAGCAGGGCAAGGCTGACGATGAAGAAAAACAAGAAGAAGAAAATAAGTTATTTCTTCTTCCTACTCTCTACAAAAAGAATAGCGAGTCTGATGATTCGCTCTTACTGGCGGAGAGCTTCCATCCTTTCCTCCTCCAATCGCTCCAGATGGCGATGGTAGTCCATGTAAAAGAATAGGAGGTGTGTGAGAACCTCCTGGGGAACCGAGTCCCAAATCTCATCAGGAATGACAGTCACGTGCCATTCCTGCTGCCAACCTTCATGGCTTAACTCCATGTTGAAGGTCTCATAGTTTAAAAACATATTGTAGTTAACCATGATGTTGTGTATATGAGGGAAAAGAGAGTAAGTGTTTGAGGAAAGAATTGATGTATAGGCTGATGTGAAGTGTTGGTTTATATAGGCAAGAGAATGCCAGGAGACGCACGGAAATTTAATGCTGACAGGTAGAAATAATTCTACCTCGTCTCCCTAGACTGGGAAGATGAAAAAACAGTTATTGGAAGTGTAAGACAGGGTTTAATGCGCACAAGTAACAAGTAAAAATTACTGTGCATGTACGTGTTTTACTAACCCTAATTAGATTGACTGTTAATATTCTACCCAAACATATTCTGATTTAAAACATATTCAGAACTTAACAGTCATCAGAACATGATTTCTTAAGTCGAAAAATGAATGCCTATTTTTTGTAATTCTTCACACAAATTCTGATATCGATTCTTCAGAACTTAATCATCAGAATGTTCAACAGAACTTTTCCTCATAATTTATGCAATCTGACACATAAATTGTTCATCTAAAATAACATAGAGCACCACAGTAATTTTCATCATTCATATGGAGTGTTAGTGTGTGCATTAAGCTGAATATCAGACAAAGAGTAAAGTCTGATTCACTTCAGTACATCTTAGAAATAAGGCATAACTAAAACTTTACTGAAAATCTGTCATTATTCTGAAGCCTACTATTGAATGAGTTCACCCTTGAGTCCACCTCAACTGTTTTGTGCTAATTTTGTGCATCTTTTGAAATCCCATTTTACAGTGGCTTCTCAGTGTAAGTGAGTCATGACTGCTTATCAGAATTTATGCTTTTATCAGAGTATTTCTCCAGTAATCATAGAGTGTGAAAAGTCACCAAGAAAATATTTTGCTTTTCTGATGCATATTACTTAATACCAGCAATGCACTTGGGTCGTCCCTTCCATATTTTTACTCTAGATCTCAAAGGAGTACCTGATTTTTATTTCTTGTTTCTTTTCCTTTTTCTTTTGATAAGTGAGGTTTATCAGCACTTAGTACATTCAATAGATTTACTAGAATCAGAACTTAACAGATGAGAAGCATTATTCTAGTTGTTGACTTAGTAATAAGATAGACAAAGTAAACTCAACTAAGCTCAATATCAGAATTTGCTTGTGTCAATAAATTTCCACAGAAATAATTACTTCTAACATGGGATCTCTAGTGTATTGAGGACTACTAGGTTAGCATCTAGCACAGATATCCTCATAGGATTGAATAGTTACATAAACATACATATAATTATCAGAGTTTAGAAATTCACATCAGACAACAATCAGTACTTAAGCAATTTTTAGGTAAGCACAGAATACACAAGGAAAGTAATTTATGTAAATATTGATCATAAAGTCTGATGCATCAGAACAAAAACTAAGCAGATTTAGAGAAAGAACCTGAAACCATTCCAAGTTCATTTACCAATCTTGTAAAAGTAGCTTCACACAGTGGTTTTGTGAAGATATCTGCTAGTTGTTGATCTGTTGGAACAAAGTGCAATTCCACTGTACCTTCATCCACATGTTCCTTTATGAAGTGGTACCTAATGCTGATGTGCTTTGTCATTGAGTGTTGAACTGGATTACATGTCATAGCAATAGCACTTTGATTATCACAGTAAATAGGGATTTTAAAATATGTTAACCCATAATCCAGTAACTGATTCTTCATCCAAAGAATCTGTGCACAACAGCTTCCTGCAGCAATGTACTCTGCTTCTGCAGTTGATGTGGAAATTGACTTTTGTTTCTTGCTAAACCAAGAAACCAATATGCCTTCAAGAAATTGGCAGCTTCCACTTGTGCTTTTCCTGTCAATTTTGCAACCTGCAAAATCTGCATCTGAGTAACCTATTAGTTTAAAATCTGATTCTCTGGGATACCACAATCCCAGATCAGCTGTTCCCTTAAGATACTTGAAAATTCTTTTCACAGCTGTTAAGTGAGGTTCTCTTGGATCTGCTTGAAATCTTGCACAAAGACAAGTAGCATACATGATATCAGGTCTACTAGCAGTTAGATAGAGTAGAGAGCCAATCATACCTCTGTAATCAGTAATATCTACTGATTTACCAGTATCCTTATCCAGTTTTGTTGCAGTGGCCATGGGAGTGGATGCACTTGAACAATCTTGCATTCCAAATTTCTTCAATAAATTTCTGGTGTACTTAGTTTGACAAATAAAAGTGCCTTCTTCATTCTGCTTGACTTGAAGGCCCAGAAAATAGCTAAGTTCCCCCGTCATACTCATTTGATACCTTGACTGCATCAGTTTGGCAAACTTCTTGCAAAGTCTGTCATTTGTAGAACCAAAAATGATATCATCAACATAAATCTAGACCATAAGTAAGTCTTTTCCATGGTTGAGGTAGAACAGTGTTTTGTCTATTGTTCCTCTGTTAAATCCACTTTTCAGAAGAAACTGAGCTAAAGTCTCATACCATGCTCTTGGAGCTTGCTTAAGTCCATAAAGTGCTTTATCAAGCCTGTAGACATAATCTGGATATTTGGAATCTACAAAGCCTGGAGGTTGTTTAACATATACTTCTTCCTCCAATTCTCCATTGAGAAAAGCACTTTTTACATCCATTTGAAAGACAGTAAACTTTTTATGAGCAGCATAAGCCAAAAATATCCTTATGGCTTCCAATCTAGCAACTGGTGCAAATGTTTCATCATAATCAATTCTCTCATGTTGAGAATATTTTTTTGCAACCAGCCTTGCCTTATTCCTTGTAATTATGCCATCACTATCAGTTTTGTTTCTGAATACCCATTTTGTACCAACAACAGATCTGTTCTTTGGTCTTAGCACTAGGGTCCAGACTTTGTTTCTTTCACATTCATTTAACTCTTCCTGCATCACTTGCACCCAATCAGCATCTTGAAGAGCTTCTTCCACTTTCTTTGGCTCAGTCTGAGAAAGAAAAGAATTGTAAAGACATTCACTTGAAGTAGCTGTTCTAGTTCTGACACCTGCATCAGGATTTCCAATTATCAAATCAGGTGTATGTGATTTAGTCCACTTCCTTGCAGATGGAAGGTTTTCTCTAGAACTGGATGCTCCCCCATGATCCATGTTGTCTTCATTATCATTTTCTGATGCTCCCCCTGAAACTATGCTCTCTGAGTTGGATTCTTCAGAATTTAGATTTTCAGAACTATCAGAACTTGGCTTATCAGAACTTGACGAATCAGAACTTGAAGAGCCAGATGTATGTTCTGATGCTTCTTGAGATGTGGTTATATCTTGAGTATGCTCCCCCTGCATAGGTGCATATCCCTTTGGCGTAGTCACCACAGTTTCAATTACATCAGAGTTTAATCCATCAGAGCTTGCAGTATCAGGATTTAGACTGTCAGGATTTTCAGTATCAGAATTTAAGTCTTCATTTTCAAATCTCAGCTGTTCATGATCATTGAAGTCTTCAAGCCCAGTAACCTTCTTATCATCAAAGGAGACATTGATAGATTCCATGACCACTCTTGTTCTCAAGTTATAGACTCTGAAGGCTTTTGTGGAAAGTGGATACCCAACAAAAATTCCTTCATCAGCTTTTAAATCAAATTTGTATAGCTGTTCAGGATGAGTCTTAAGAACAAAGCACTTGCATCCAAATACGTGAAAATACTTCAAATTTGGCTTTTTTTTCTTCACCATCTAATATGGTGTCTTTCTATGCTTGTTAATTAGTGTTGCATTCTGAGTAAAACAAGCAGTCTGCACAGCTTCAGCCCAGAAATAGGTTGGAAACTTTGCTTCATCAAGCATTGTTCGTGCAGCTTCAATAAGAGTTCTATTTTTTCTTTCAATAACTCCATTTTGCTGTGAAGTTCCGGGAGCAGAGAATTCTTGCTTGATTCCATGGTTTTTGCAGAACTCTTCCATTATCAAATTCTTGAATTCAGTACCATTATCACTTCTTATTATCTTCACTGAGTCTTTGACCAATTTATCCAGTTGCTTGACATGATCAATCAAAAGAGATGCAGTTTCACTTTTTGTGTGCAAGAAATACACCCATGTGTATCTGGTGAACTCATCCACTATGACCATAGCATATTTCTTCTTTGCAATAAACATGACATTTACTGGACCAAATAGATCAACATGTAGTAGGTGATAAGGCTCAAGAATTGATGATTCAGTCTTGCTCTTGAATGAAGATTTCCTTTGTTTGGCCTTCTGACAAGAATCACAAAGGCCATCAGGAGCAAATACTGACTTTGGCAGTCCTCTCACAAGATCTTTCATGACCAACTCATTTATATTGTTGAAATTTAAATGAGAGAGTTTCTTGTGCCAGTTCCAGATTTCTTCAATTGATGCTCTACTCATCAGACAGATTGCAGAACCATCAGTACTTGTTGAAAGCTTGGCTTCATAAATGTTACCACGCCTATATCCTTTCAGAATAACTTTGCCTGTAGATTTACTTACAACTTCACAGTGTTCTTCAAAGAAATCTACATGATAATCTCTGTCACAGATTTGACTGACACTCAGCAGATTGTGTTTAAGTCCTGAGACCAGAGCTACTTCTTTAATGATGACATTCCCAAGATTGATATTGTCATATCCCAATATTTTTCCAATGTTGCCATCTCCATAAGAAACACTTGGGCCAGCTTTCTCCACAAAGTCTGGTAGCAGGGCTTTATTTCCAGTCATATGTCCTGAACATCCACTGTCCAGAACTAGGATGTTTTTCCTGTTGCCCTGCAATCACAAAGACCACTAATGATTAGTTTTAAGGACCCAGACATGCTTGGATCCTTTGACCTTATTAAGTCTGTTAACATTTGCAGCGGATTTAGCATCAGAGTTTATGTTAACATTTTTCTTATCAGCATTTACACTATCAGACTTTGTATCAGAACTTACACTAGAAGGAACAATGATAACTTTCTTTAAAGAAGGTTTTATTTGATAGTAATCATAGTACAAACTATGATATTCCTTACAAGTATAAATGGAATGCCATAAACTACCACAATGAAAACAAGGATTTTGTGGCTTATATCTAATAGACTGACTCTTAACTCCTGACTTTGAAGGTAAGGAGTTTATGTTCTTATTCTTCATGCAAAAAGAAACCAGATGGTTAGAACTTCCACAGTTATGACACGTTTTCCTAGGAGCATCAGGAACAGGCTTATAATTATTGCTTTTATTCACACCTTCCTTTCCATTCCTATTTTCCCTAGGTGACTTTACCTTGTTTGCATTCTTAACGTCTTTCAGCTTATGTTTAAGCTGCTTCTTAGTCATTAAGCCTACGTTTACTTTAGTTGTATTTTCTTGTTTTAGTTTGTCAGAAGTTAATTCCTTTTTAACTTCTGATTTCTCATTATTAGACTTTACAGCTACAAACTTAACAGGCTTTAACTTAGATTTTTGATTAACAACTATAGGCTTAATATCTACAGTTCCTTTATCATTCTTATCATCTCCATAACCTAAGCCCTCTTTCCAGTTTTCACTACTTAACAAATTCTGAGTTGTTCTGCCAGAGTTAGTCCAAGTCTTGATAATCTCTCTTTCCTTTTCTAACTCAGCTTTTAGAGATTCATTCATTTTAAGTACTTCATCCCTAATATAGAAAGCATCATCTCTATCTTTCTGAGTTTGATGGAACATGACTAACTCTTTTTCTAAATAATCATTCCTCTTTTTGCAAGCAAGATTTTCAGAAGTTAATCTTTCACATGTTAAAGTTTGATCTCTATAACTAATGAACATGGTTTTAAGATATCTTCTCAACTCATTAATATCATCAGTATGAAAGGCATAAGTAGTTTGAGGTACCTTTAATTCAGCAGCTTCAGAACTGCTTTCAGCACTTGCCTTATCAGCATTTGCCATCAAGGCATAATTCTCCTCACTTTCAGAATCTGAGGTGTCTGTCCAGCTTTTCTTCTTTGTGACAAGAGCCTTGCCTTTGTCACTCTTCACTTTCTTGCAATCAGGAGATATGTGGCCTTTCTCACCACAGTTGTAGCATTTGACATTTGTATAATCTCCTCTGTCAGACTTTCCCTTCCTGAACTTTCTGTATGCAATCTTTGTGATTCCTTTCACCATAAGAGCACACAGCTTCATCATCTCTTCATCAGCATCCGTCTCAGGCAAGCTTTCAGATTCTGAGTCATCATCACTTTCAGAACTTGATGACTCAGTATCAGACTTTGTGAAGAGAGCTTTACCCTTGTCTTTCCTTGAGGTAGCTGCCTTGGGGGATTCTTCTTCAGCCTTAAGAGCAATTATCCTTGACTTTCCTCCTTTCCTCTTGCTTCTTTGTTCCATCTCAAGTTCATGAGTCTTGAGCATTCCATAAATTTCATCAAGAGTTGTTTCATCAAGATTATAGTTGTCTCTTATTGTTGTTGCCTTCAAATCCCAGCATTCAGGAAGAGCTAACAGGAATTTAAGGTTTGAATCTTCAAGATCATACTCCTTATTAACCAGTGACAAATCATTCAAGAGTTTGACAAATCTATCATATAAATCAGTCAATGACTCATTAGCCTTTGAGTCAAAGTGTTCATACTCTTGAGTGAGTATTGTCTTCATGTTCTTCTTAATCGTATCCATTCCCTGACATCTTGTTTCCAAGGCATCCCATATCTCCTTTGCATTCTTGCAGTTTATTACCCTGTTTGACATTACATTATCAATAGCACTATACAGTAAGTGTCGTACCTTAGCATCCTTAGCAATTGATGCGATATCTTCAGCAGTGTAATCACTCTTCTCCTTTGGCACAGACTTTAATGCTTCACCTGCAACTGCAACAGCGAGCTTGGTTGGTTTGTGAGGCCCTTCCTTGATTCTATCAAGATATTCTGGATCTGTAGCTTCCAGAAACATGGTCATCCTCACCTTCCATATGGCATATTCAGATGGTCTCAATATGGGAACTCTAATAGTCTCATATCGGCTTTGAATTTGTGTCTTTGGAGGTTCTTCAGCTTTGGTGGGCTTAGTTGGAGTTTCTACTTCAGACATGATTGTTTTTGGATCTTAAACTGTTTGTGTGTTAACAGATAGGCTCTGATACCACTTGTTAGGTCACACACACTGTAGAGGGGGGTGAATACAGTGTATAGCACAATCAAATCGAACTTTAATAACTCAAGTAATAGAAAACAAACTTTATTCAAAACAATAAACTCTGTTACAGTATGGAACTGTTCTCTCTCAGTAATGAACAAATATCACGAGAGCTGCTAGGGTTACAATGAATAATCTTCTCGATTGTGATAACACTTATAGTGTAAACCCTATGTCTATGTTTATATACTACACAGTTACAAGATAATCGCTAATTGATATGAAATATAATTCTGCTTCCTAAAATATATCAATCAGATATCTTTTCTTCCAAGTATTCTATTCTTCATAGAATTCCTTCTTCATGCATATCTCTTCTTATGTTTGTCTCGATCTTCTCTTCCTGTGAATCAGCCTTCCTTATCTGAACATTTCCTTTAAGTCCTGATATTATCTTATGATAAATATCTTCTGAACCTTAACTATTGATGACTTAAGTTCTGACTTCAGTATAAGTGCTGATTTTAGTTAAGTACTGATTTATCCTGTTTAAGTGAGATCTGTAAACTAAACATAAATCATATTAGTCATGACATTATCAAATATATCTAACAAATCAACTGGGGGAAATTTGATGAGGATATTCAAAAGAAATTTGGTCTAGCAAAGAAGCCTGAAAAATCAGTCATTCATCACTCTCAAGTCAGGCAAATTTATGTGAATGATATGAGCATGAACTATCTGGAAAGAGGCCAGACATCCTGCATCAAATCCCCAAAGGCAGATCTAATCATGAAACCAAAGGTGAACTACCCAAAATCCTCACTAAAGAACCCTTCGGACACATTGTATGAGACACCAAAGCCTGATGAGAAGAAGCTGTTGGCCAGGTCTATAGCATTCTACAAAGATCCTGTAGATTTAATTCTAAAAAGGAGAATTGCCAAGATTTTCAGAAATGGTAAGGAAATTTGTGTGGTGGATGGACACCCTCAATTTGTTAAAGCAAAAAGGAAATAAAAAGCAAGATTGAAGCAAGAAAAGAAGCAAGCTGCTCTAGATGCTAATCAGCTCAAACAAAAGAAGGAGCAAGCTGCTTTCTTGGCCAAGTTGCAAGCTGTGAAACCCACACAACAAATTTCTGCACAACCATCTGTAATTGCTGAATCTCAAAATCAAGCAGTGCAAGATGAACCTCCACAGATAAAGAAACCAAGGTACAAGCAAAGAATCAAGAGAAAATTGGATTTCAGTGATGAGGAGATGGAAGAATTCTTTCCCAAAGAGTCTACTTCTACAACAACTCAAACATCCATGCCCTTTGTGACACATGAAGAACTCAAGATAGATCCATCCAAGAATTTCCATGGTAAACCTATCATTCCAAAGGATGAGCCAATAGACTGGGATAGTCTACTAATTCCTAATCTCAATCTTCCTCATTTCATGAAGCAAAAGAAGACAAAGACCAGAGCAGTCAAGAAAGTGAAGCCCTCAACTCTCAGATCCAAGTCCCTAACCAAAGCTCAAACCAAGGTCAACAAGGGAGATATCATGTATATCTGTGACATCAAGGAATTCTCTGATCTAAACCTCTATCTAGATGAACTGGAAGAAGTTAGAGGGATTGATGCTTACAGGATTCTACCTGAAAGGTTAGTATTCAAGTACAAGGGAGGAAAAGAGATATCATGGCCACTTCACAAGAGTCTTCAAGAGAGCCAATCTGTACTGATAAAAGTTTATTCATCCTTCAAAAAGAACTTTGTATTTCAATGTGATAGCTAGAAGATTAGTTCTAAAGAAGATTGAAGAACTGAGGAGTATTAGAGCCAAAGATGCACTCCCAAAGACTTTAACTATTCCTTATACAGGGAGTAGAGTGCATCTAATGCCCTACTGGCTGATGGAATTCATGGATGATAAGGGAGTTAGAAGATTCTTCAGATTAGAGGACCAGTTGAGCATCTCTAGCAATGAGACTCTTCTGGAAATGCAAGAAATGCTAGATCTCTCAGAATCTGATGAACTTGAATTCCACAGTCAGCTCCAAAATAAGATAGAAGAAAACAACAGGAGGCTTGGGAAGAAATCCAGACAATCAAGGAAATAGATCAATTTGCTCAGACTAGAGGAGCACCTTGAAAATGATTTTGAGAAAATCTTTGTACAACTTTATCTTGTAAATTTTTCAGTAAATAATGCAGCACTTTTTAGTTTTATCTACTACCTTTTAAATCTGTACTTTTAGGGTGTTTTATTATCATCAAGTTTCTCTTAATTTATAGCTACAATTCTAGTAGGCATAAATTGGGGGAGATTGTTGGGAATATGTTGTGAACTTGATGATTACATTAACAAAACACCTTAGTAGATTTAACTTAGTGAAAAATGTAGCACTCGACGGATGATCAAATATAGTCCCGACACATGACTCAATATAGTCCCGACGGATGATGATTTGACATCAATCGAGTGAGTAGCTTATGTAACATTAAGTATTGTAACACATTTTTGTGAACAACTTTGTATAGATCATGTAGTAGCATATAAGTCATGTTGACTATTATTAGATATGCAGAATAGGCTGATTAATTGTAAATATGAGATGTCTTGTAATTCTGCATAAGTGAAATGAAGTCAAGTGTTAAATAGCTACCCGACGGATGATCAACAAAGCAACCCGACGGATGATCAATAAAGCTACCCGACGGATGACAAGCATGTACCCGGCGGATGATCAATTCAAATATATGTTGACAGTGAAAAGACAGTCACATGCGTTGGGTATTTACAAAAGGAATGTGGGAGTCTGTTTAACAGGAAATGAAGAACAAAGAAGCATTACCATTTTCATGCAAGTTAAGAAGATTTTCAAAGATGCTGGAATAGAGTAGTAAAGCAGCATGGAGTTTGACTTGATAGTTTTGTTTTATTATCCTGTCTTATTACCATGTAAACTTGGTGATATATAAACCAAGTGTAGCTAGTGAAAAAAGTAACGAAGCCAACACTTTTAGAAGAGAAATAAAAAAGGCTGTAACTGTTAAGAATTTCTATGTAGTTTGTTTGTTCACTTGTAAAGTAGTTGTGAGACAACTTGTTCTTCACAGAGTTCTTAAATTGATATATATATATATATATACTTGGTGGATACTTTCAAATCCACCAGAAAGTTTTAAAAACTTGTGTTTTTATTACTTTGTGTTTTTGATTCACTTAACTTGTTATTCCGCACCTTGCAAATCAAAACACATATATATACATAGTTTGAGTTAGAACATTTTATAGTTCAAGAAAAAGTTTACTAGAATTACACTCAACCCCCCTCCCCCCTTCTGTAATTCTTGCTGCATTGTTAGAGACTAACAAAAATCTGGAAGGTATAGCTCAAAACATCTCCGGTAGGGGTTGTCAATGTTCAAGGATCCACTTATGTGCTCTATCAACTATACCACTACCGCCATTTGGTCTCTCTCCGAGCAATCTTAGTGCAACATAACTCTGCACTGTGCCAAATATAAGATGCGGAAACACTATGCATTAAATCCAAATTCAGCACCCTAATTGTATAACCAATTCAGCGAAAATTAAAAGACAGAGGGAAATTAAGATTAACCTGAATGCAACAAACCTCAATGCAACAAAGGGTAAAGATTGTGAAATTTAGACCGAAGCAGAGGTAGTATTTGATTTGGGTGTAGTGACTGTATTTGAGCAGAATTTTGCTTCAACATTTGTGTGTATCTTGTATATTAGTTTTAGTATTTGTTTTTTGAAAATAAATAAATAAAAGAGGTTGAACGGAAATAAAACTGGGATAATAAAAGTAAAAGGTTGAACCAAAATAAGATTCTAAAAGATCAGCTAATGTAGAATCATAACACTTATCTGTAACATAAATAATCTATAGGCAACCACTTCAACTTTAATTCTTTATGATCAAATCAATATCTTTGTCCATAATAGGGGATGCTATCTAACCCAGGTCTAATTGGTGTTCTTTGTACAGATAAAAAATTATGACTAATTAGTAATTGCTTATGCATTGGGCATTGGCAGTCACCTAGTCCAATATTTAAATTTAAGGTATATTTTACAAACTTTTTTCATATACAGAATCGTGACTGTCCCATTACCCCTGTAAAATCCCCCTTGATATATGAATCTATAATGATTTGGTGAAAGCTTACTTCTTTCTAGTGTAAGTATTTCCCTGAAACTCTTATACCTTTCTTCCTAATATAGAATGTACTGAGGTTTTCAGTCGTTTCCCGGGTTACATCCCCAATGAGTCCATCTGGCTACCAGACAATATAAAAAATACTAAATCACTAATTGTTAGTCCCTAACAATGCAGCAAGAATTACAGAAGGGGGGGGGTTGAATGTAATTCTAGTAAACTTTTTCTTGAACTGTAAAATGTTTTAACTCAAACTATATATATAAGTGTTTTGATTTGCAAGGTGCGCAAGTTAAGTGAATCAAAAACACAAAGTAATAAAAATACAAGCTTTTAAAACTTTCTAGTGGATTTGAAAGTATCCACCAGATATATATATATATATACATCGATTTAAGAACTCTGTGAAGAACAAATTGTCTCACAGCTGCTTTACAAGTGAATAAACAAACTACAGAGAAATTTTTAACAGTTACAGCTTTTTCTATTTCTCTTCTAAAAGTGTTTGCTTAGTTATTTGTTTCACTAGCTACACTTGGTTTATATATCACCAAGTTTACATGGTAATAAGACAGGATAATAAAACAAAAACAATCAAGTCAAACTCCATGCTCCTTCACTACTCTATTCCAGCATCTTTGAAAATCTTCTTAGCTTGCATGGAAATGTTAATGCTTCTTTATTCTTCATTTCCTGTTAAACAGGCTCCCACATTCCTTTTGTAAACACCCAACGCATGTGACTGTCTTGTCACTGTCAACAGATGCTTGAATTGATCATCCGTCGGCTACATGCTTGTCATCCGTCGGGTTGCCTTGTTGATCATCCGTCGGGTAGCTTTGTTGATCATCCGTTGGGTAGCTATTTGACACTTGACTTTATTTCACTTATGCAGCATTACAAGACATCTTATATTTACAATTAATCAGCCTATTCTGCATATCTAATAATAGTCAACATGACTCATATGCTACTACATGATCTATACAAAGTTGTTCACAGAAATGTGTTATAATACTTATTGTTACATAAGCTACTCACTCGATGGATGTCAAATCATCATCCGTCGGGACTATATTGAGTCATCTGTCGGGACTATATCTGATCATTCGTCGAGTGCTATATTTTTCACTAAGTTAAATCTACTAAGGTGTTTTATAATGTAATCATCAAGTTCACAACATATTCCCAACAATCTCTCCCAATTTATGTCTACTAGAATTGTAGCCATAAATTAAGAGAAACTTGATGATAACAAAACACCCAAAAAATACAGATTTAAAAGGTAGTAGATAAAACTAAAAGGTGCTGCATTATTTACTGAAAAATTTACAAGACAAAGTGTACAAAGATTTGCTCACAATCATTTTCAAGGTGCTCCTCTAGTCTGAGCAAATTGATCTATTTCCTTGATTGTCTGGATTTCTTCCCAAGCCTCCTGTTATTTTCTTCTATTTGATTTTAGAGCTGTCTGTGGAATTCAAGTTCATCAGATTCTGAGAGATCTAGCATTCCTTGCATTTCCAGAAGAGTCTCATTGCTAGAGATGCTCAACTGGTCTTCTAATCTAAAGAATCTTCTAACTCCCTTATCATCCATGAATTCCATCAGCCAGTAGGGCTTTAGATGCACTCTACTCCCTGTATAAGGAATAATTAAAGTCTTTGGGAGTGCATCTTTGGCTCTAATACTCCTCAGTTCTTTAATCTTCTTTAGAACTAATCTTCTAGCTGTCACATTGAATCCAAAGTTCTTTTTGAAGGATGAATAAACTTTTATCAGTACAGATTGGCTCTCCTTAAGAATCCTGTGAAGTGGCCATGATATCTCTTTTCCTTCCTTGTACTTGAATACTAACCTTTCAAGTAGATTCCTGTAAGCATCAACCCCTCTAACGTCTTCCAGTTCATCTAGATAGAGGTTTATATCAGAGAATTCCTTGATGTCACATATGTACATGATATCTCCCTTGTTGACCTTGGTTTGAGCTTTGGCTAGGGACTTGTATCTGAGAGTTGAGGGCTTTACTTTCTTGACTGCTCTGGTCCTTATTTTCTTTGGCTTCATGAAATGAGATAGATTGAGTTCAGGAATTGGTACACTATCCCAGTCTATTGGCTCATCCTTTGGAATGATAGGTTTACCATGGAAATTCTTGGATGGATCTATCTTGAATTCTTTATGTGCCACAGAGGGCATGGATGCTTGAGTTGTTGTAGAAGTAGACTTTTTGGGAAACTGATCTTCCAATTCTTCTACATCAAAGTTCACTTTTCTCTTGGAGTGAAGTTTGTATCTAAACCTTCTTTTCTGCTGTGATTCTTCTTGCTTTTTCAGATCCTTAGATCCAGTGGTTTCAGATGATTGTTCAGGAATTTGTTGTGTGGGTTTCACATCTTGCAACTTGGCCAAGATAGTAGCTTGCTCCTTCTTTTGTTTGAGCTTTTTAGCATCTAGAGCAGCTTGCTTCTTTTTTTGCTTCAATCATGTCTTTTCTTCCCTTTTTGTTTCAGCAAATTGAGGGTGTCCAGCCACCACACAAATTTCCTTACCATTTCTGAGAACTTTGGTAATTCTCCTTTTCAATGCTGAATCAGCTGGATCCTTGTAGAAGGCAATAGATCTTGACAACAGTTTCTTCTCATCAGGCTTTGGTGTCTCATACACTGTGTGTAAAGGATTCTTTAGTGAAGATTTTGGGTAGTTCACCTTTGGCTTCATAATTAGATCTACCTTTAGGGATTTGATGCAGGATATTTGGCCTCTTTCCAGATAGTTCATGCTTATATCATTCACAGAAATTTGCTTGACTTGAGAGTGATGAATGACTGATTTTTCTGGCTTCTTTGCTAGACCAAACTTCTTTTGAATATCCTCATCAATTTTTTCCCAGTTTTATTGGACTAAACTGCTTCTTCTCAGCTGCTCTCAAAGTGGATGCTGCTTCATTTATTAGATCAATGATATCTTTAGCTGGTGACTTTGTGAAAGCAATTATTGGCACAATTGCTTTACTTACTTGAATGTTAAGCACTTTTTGCTCCCCCTCACTCCTAGAACTCTCTTTCTCCCCCTTTTTGTTATCATCAAGCTGAGTAGAGGAGGAGTTCTGTGCAGCCACCAGTTTCTGAAGCAAGTTTGTTTGTTGTGCTTGGTGGAGATGGATTGTTGTAAGAGAAGCTTCCATAGCAACCATTCTTTTGTCCAAGGAATCCACCTTGGTTGCAAGATCAGAGTTTTCCCTGAGCTGTCTTTTGATGTCTATCATTGTTGTCTCTGGAAGTCTAGCTTCCAACTTGTTAGACATATCTTTCTTAAGTTGATCAACTTCATTTTTGATGAGGGAGACATTTTGACTTTGTTGTTAGCCTGATATTTGCTGTAGTTGAAGAGATGCAAGATGTGCTTGTAGAAACTTCTTGGTGCTGGCATTTGTGGATGATTAAAGTGTAGACTGGGTTTGGCTGATAAGTTGGATGAGTGTTGTCTTGAAATAGTGTTCATCACACTGCTTTGAAAATGCCCAAGATAGCATGCCTGATCTTGAACTAGGGCCTACTTCTCCCCTATGTCCAATGGCTCTTCTTCACTATCTCCACCCTCACCTCCAAAGAATTCTTCTGAACTACCAGTCTCATAATCAACATCACCAGCTGTGGAAGGTAAAACTGTGATGGCATCCTTAGATCTTTGCATGGACTGTGTGGTGTGCATCAAGTTTAGCATCCTTTCTGCATTATCATTGCCCTGTCCAGCTAGAAGTTGATATGCTGGAACAGGATGAGTAAATGTCTCGGCATCTAAGGAGGTAGAATCTATAACAACTTGAGTTTCCTGAGATAGTCCCTCCATGTCTGCATCCTGGACATTCATTTACTCACTTACAATGACATCCACCCTTATGTCTCATGTACCTACATTTCTCTCATTATCTCTCTTTTCTTGCATCAATGTCTCACCTTGGCTCCCCACCCTCACACCCTCACATTCACCATCTAAGGTGGGACTCCTCGCACTCACTTTTGTCAGTCCTGAAGAAATGGACTGCATTGGATCAGTCTTTTCCTCTCCTTTTTCCTGGGAGCAACCCATACTCTCACTCATGTCACTACCTTGCATCAATCCTACTAGTGATTGCACAATTACTAAGTCATCTGCACTTGTAACTATAGTTGAACTTTGGAGTTGTGCAGAGACACCTGACGGATGGGAAATATCCATCGGGGTAGTAATTTGACTATCCGACGGATGACTACTGTTAGGCACATCCGTCGGGATACAATCACTACTCGATGGATGAACAATATCCATCGAGTAAGTAGAAATGAATGAGTTTAGAGTGGAGACTATTGTGGACTCTGTGCAAATTTATGAAAATTTTGGCACAGATGTCTCAACAGTCTCGGAAAGAAATGGCAAGTCAGCCAACAAATCATCTAGAAGATGATGCTCACTTGCATGGATTTTTGGCTTCTCTAACAGAGTTAAAGATAGAGAATATGGTTATGATATTTGAATCATGTCAACATCCAAAGATTGCGTGGGAGAATTTGGTGTTTGAGGTGTTTCAATTTGTACAGATTTTGGTTGTGACTCCACATTTATTGGAGCCACATCAATTTGACTTTGAGATGGTACAGTGACTGGGTCTTTAGCTCCAGTTTGCACTGTGTGTGTACCCTGTGCATCCCCAAGGGTTTTAGATTTCTTCTTTCTTGTGTAGGTTTATGGTGAACTTGTGTCCGTACCCCTTATGTTCTGTGCTCCTGGTTGAGAGCTTATTTCAATAGTTACATCCTTTTGGGAGGATGAAACTAGAATTGAGCTTTTATCCTTATTAACAACCACAGTTTATCGGGAAACTGTGGTGTGGCTTGGTTTGGGTACACTATGCTTACCATCCTTATCCTTAGGGCTTCTTTGATTTTCACACTGTCCCTCACCTGTCTTTCCCACCTTCACACTCCCCTCTTTGTGTTTAGTGGATTTTACAACTGGCATCTTTTGAGAGACACCAGATGGGGCTTTCTTTGTCTTTGGTTTTGAAACCTTGGTTTTGGTAGCTTGGGTAGGCATCTGTCTGGTCATTGACACAGATGTCACTGCTACACTAGAAGGCAAAGAAATGGTTGAGGTTGGAAGAGTAGAGACAGTTGAAATTACCTCACGTACCTGAGGTGCCTCCATTACTGGAAAGTGGAAGAGTGGCACCTCTTTGTGGTGATCTGCTCTATTGAGATCTGCAATAATTCTTCTTTCTTGAACCCAACAATCTAACTTGTTGGTTGGGTTCTCAAGCACAATATCCTCCGAGAGGTGGTTAGCAAGCATCATGAAAATCTAGCATAATAAACATTCTTACCCCTCTTATTAAGCTCCCCTAACTTAAACCCCAATTCAAACAAGACTAGATCACTAAAATTGAAGTATTTATCAGTTACTAGCATGTAGAGCATATTGAGCATGGAGATATTAACGGAATTAAAGTTGCTAATTTTACCAAAAAATACTTTAGAAACTACATCACACAGATAACTCCATTCTTTCCTAAGACCCAATATCCTAATTTCACTTAATTTAGAGATGGTGAGTGCATAACCCATGGAGTTTAACATGTTAACAATATCAGTGTCTATGTGTGGAGTAGTGACAGTGTTATCAGGAATCTTAAAGCATGCTTTAACAATGTCAATATTAACACAGAATTCCTTACCTATAATATTGAAAGTGATGGTCTTGTCAGTTGAGTTGTACACTGCAGTCGTCCATATTTCCTCCACAACCTCACAGTAGATAGTGGGAGGCTCCAACATGACACATTTAAGCATACAGCCTTGCATAAAATCCTTCATTTTGTGGTAGTCGCCAGACCGTTAAATCCCCTTGTTCACTAGAGCCGTGAAATTGTTTTTCTCATAGATAAAGCCAGTTTGAGACATGATTTTGACGACTGGTGCCATTGTTAGAGAGTAAAAGTTGTAGAGAGAGGGTAATTGCTTTTGAGAAAGAAAAAATTAGAGCAGATGAATTGAGAATGATAAAAGAAAAGAAATGAAAATGAATTTTGCTTTTATACTATCTCAAAAAATAACTGTCAAAAATAATAAAGTGAAATAAAGTGACCAATAAAAATTGCCCAAAATAGCCGTTTAAAAAAAATAAACTGTAAAAATTCCATCACTTATCCTTACAAACTGTAAGTATACTCGATGGATAATATTCAGAAAATCAACGGTTAGGAATGAGACAATTCGACGGATGAGGATAAATCAGTTATCCGTCGAAATATAAAATATTCCAGAAAAATAATTGATTTTATTAACAAATTATATATCGACGGATGATCGAACTCGATGGATAATCATCATCCGTCGGGATGTAAGTTTTGACTTAGTCAAAATTTCATCCAAGACTGAAAAATCAATTAAATTTCTGGCTGCTTCTCAACTTGCAAAATATCTGAAAAGATTCAAGAATAATTAAGCATACCTAACTCACTTACCAACCTTGAAAAGGTGGATTCATCTGGTGGCTTGGTAAATATATCTGCAAGCTGTTTTTCACTTGGAACAAAATGTAGTTCCACAGTACCATTCATTACATGTTCCCTTATGAAGTGGTATTTGATGTCTATGTGCTTTGTTCTTGAATGCTGTACTGGATTCTCAGTGATGGCAATTGCACTTTTGTTATCACAGAAAATAGGAATTCTTTATACTTGCAGATCATAGTCTAGCAATTGGTTTTTCATCCACAAAATTTGTGCACAGCAACTGCCAGCAACAATATATTCAGCTTCAGCTGTAGAAGTGGAAACTGAATTTTGCTTTTTACTGAACCAGAACAAAAACTTGTTTCCTAGAAATTGACAGGTTCCTGTTATACTTTTTCTATCAATTCTACAACCTGCATAATCTGCATCTGAATAACCAGTTAGATCAAAACCATAATTTCTAGGGTACCAAATGCCAAGTTTTGGTGTGCCTTTGAGATATTTGGAAAATAGCAATTAAATGAGATTCTCTAGGATCAGCCTGAAATCTAGCAAAAAGACATGTAGCAAACATTATATCTGGCCTACTAGCTGTTAAGTATAGAAGTGAGCCAACCATGCCTCTATAACTTGAAATATCCACAGACTTTTCAGTAGTGTTTAATTCAAGTTTAGTTGCAGTGGTCATGGGAGTTTTTACAGATGTGCAATCCATTAATTCAAACTTCTTTAAAAGATCATAAATGTATTTAGTTTGACTAATGAATATTCCATCACTAACTTGCTTAACTTCCAAACCAATAAAGTAAGTTAGTTCTCCCATCATGCTCATTTTATACTTACTTTGCATCAATTTGGCAAACTTTTTGCAAAGTTTTTCATCTGTAGAGCCAAAAATAATGTCATCTACATAAATGAACAAGTATGCTAGAGCCATTAATATTTCTATAGAATAAATTTTTGTCTACAGTACCTCTAGTGAAGTGATTCTCTAAAAAAAACTTTGACAAAGTGTCAAACCAGGCTCTAGGTTCTTGCTTCAATCCATAGAGTCCTTTCAAAATATAGTATACATGATCAGGTAGATTTGGATCTTCAAAACCAGGAGACTAACTAACATAGAATTTCTCCTCCAAATCTCCATTTAGAAAAGCACTCTTGACATCCATTTGATAGACCTTAAAATTGGCATGGGCTGCATAGGCTAAGAAGATTCTGATGACTTCAAGTCTTGCAACAGGAGCAAAGGTTTCATTAAAATCTATTCCTTCTTGTTGAAAATAGCCCTTAGTAACCAATCTAGCTTTGTTCCTGACTACTATGCCATTTTCGTCCATCTTGTTTCTGAATACCCATTTGGTGTCTATTGAATTCTTTCCTTTAGGCTTGGATACTAGCTTCCATACATTGTTCCTTTAAAATTGGTTTAGCTCCTCCTACATAGCTAAAATCCAATCAGGATTCAACAAAGCTTCTTCTACCTTCTTTGGTTCTTCCTTAGATAGGAAATTTTTATATAGATATTCTTCTTGAGTTGCTCTCCTTGTTTGAACTCTAGAAAATACATCACCAATGATGAGCTCAAAAGAATGATCCTTTGTCCATTTTCTTTGTTGAGGTAGATTAGCTCTAGATGAAGAGGCCTCATTGTTATCTTGATGTGTGATTGAGTTTTGATTATTAGAAACTCCCCTTAAGTTTGTGAATCTAAGATTTGAGAAAGGGGAACTTTTAGTGAGTGATCTATTCTGACTTTCAGCTTCTTTTGATGACCCGACAGATGGTGTATTTTGAGTTCTGACGGATGAAGCTGATTGTCTCCTGATAGATGATGCAGATTGTCTGTCGATGGATGAAGCATTTTGTAACTCGATGGATGTTGAGTTATTAGTTTCATTGGTTGTAGATTTTTCTGCACTATCCTTAGTTGTAGTTTCTTGATCACTTTCATCATCACTGTCATCACTAACCATCTCCACATTATCAAATTTGAGGCTCTCATGGTAATCTCCATCTTGTAGTCCTTCAATCTTTTTATCATCAAACACAACATGTATTGATTCCATAATAATGTTGGTTCTCAGATTGTAGACTCTGTATGCTTTACCAACAACATATCCAACAAAAATTCCTTCATCTGCTTTAGCATCAAACTTCCCATTTTGATCAGTTTGATTTCTCAAGATATAACATTTGCAGCCAAAGACATGAAAAAAAAATTAGAGTTGGCTTCTTGTTCTTGAACAATTGGTATGGAGTCATGTACTTTGCTTGATTAACCAAAGAAATATTCTGAGTGTAGTATACAGTATTTATAGCTTCAGCCTAGAAGTATGTTGGTAACTTTAATTCTTCAAGCATTGTCCTTGCAGCTTCAATAAGTAATCTGTTTTTTCTTTCTACTACTCCATTTTGTTGTGGAGTTCTTGCTGCTGAAAACTCTTGCATAATCCCATTCTCTTCACAAAATGCTCCCATGACAGAATTCTTGAACTCAGTTCCATTATCACTCCTGATCCTTCTTACTTTGAAATCAGGATGATTGTTGACTTGCCTTATGTGATTGATGATGATTTCACTAGTCTCATATTTAGACTTTAGGAAATATGTCCAAGAGAACTTTGAGAAATCATCTACAATAACTAGGAAAAATCTTTTCCTTGAGATGGACAACACATTGATTGGTCCAAACAAATCCATGTGTAGCAGTTGTAAAGGTTCTTCAATTGTTGAATCAAGCTTCATTCTGAATGATTCTTTGATTTGCTTTCCCTTTTGGCAAGCATCACACAGTCCATCCTTAGAAAACTCCACTTGAGGAATACCTCTAACCATTTCTTTCTTTACAAGCTCATTCATGGTCTTGAAGTTCAGATGGGATAGCTTCTTGTGCCATAGACAACTTTCATCTTGACTTGATTTACTGAGAAGACAAGTAACAGATTCTGCATTTGATGAGTTGAAGTCAGCTAGGTACACATTTCCTTTTCTCACTCCAGTAAGAACCACTTTGTTGCTTCTCTTGTTTGTCACAACACAGGCTTCTGTATTGAAGGTTACTGATTTTCCTTTATCACAAAGCTGGCTGATCCTCAACAAATTGTGCTTGAGACCATCCACTAAGGCAACCTCCTCAATGATGACATTATCTTTTGAAATCAAGCCATATACCACAGTATAACCCTTGCTGTCATCTCCAAAATTAATACTTGGGCCAGCTCTTTCCTTGAACTCTGTGAGCAGGGTAGAATCTCCAGTCATGTGTCTTGAACAACCACTATTTAAGTACCACGGATTCTTTCTGTTTCCCTGCACACATTAAAATCAAATCAAGTTGATTTTGGTACCCAAGTTTCCTTGGGTCCAGCCTTGTTAGATTTCTTCTTTTGTTTCTTAGGTTTGATCTCATTTGACTTGGGGATATCAGATTCATCCTTAGTCATCTGAGTTGGACCTTTGAAACCATTCATTAAAACAGAGTTATCATGCACATTTTGATTAATAGGAAATGGCATGCTATTTACAAACATGTTATTCCATTAGGGCATGCTAAATGGCATTTGAGGATACTAAATACAACATAATAAGGATTAGGTGCAAATGGCATATTAGCAAATTGTGCATTCATATTCTGTGTAGACATAGCATTCAAAGGCATAGCACTCATGTTGGGAAAAAAAGATGGTACAGTCATGGAAGTAGGCATGGCAAGTTTGCAATTAACAGACAGATGATTAACACTACCACACTTAACACGGATTTTTCTAGCAGCATACTTATCAGGTGTGTAGTTGTTATGTTTCTTTTTAGCCTCTATTTTAACCTCAATCTTTTCTAGTCTGTCATTCAATTGCTTGATGGACAGATGACCAACATTCACTTTCTTCTCCTTCTTCACTTGACTAGATTCTCCTGAAATAAAGTTTTTGGAAACTGATCCATATTTTTCATTTAACTTGGCAAGTTTGGCTTTACTCACAGGTTTGCTTACAGCCGACAGATGAGGATTTATGTCACTCGACGGATAAGCTTTTTAATTATCTGACGGATGACTTTCATCATCCGTCGAGTCTACATCGGTTAGCAATCCTTCAACCAAATTGGACTCCAGCTTCTCTTTATTCTTTTTTCAGGATGCATCACAGAAGGACTCAATACCTTGAACTTTGGTGATTTGAGCATGGACATCTCTAGATGATTTCCAAGTCTTAATCACCTCATGTTCTCGTTCAAGCTGCTTCTTCAAAATTTCTTCTTTCTTCAAGGACTCAGTTAATTCCTCCTTAGCAATCTTACATTATATTCTCAATTTTTCAAATTCAATAAACTGAGCCTCTAGCACATTATTCCTCTCACTTAAAAATAAATTGTTTTCTTTGATTTTAGCATTTTCCTTAGTGAGGGACTTAAGTGTAACACGCAAATGATATAATTCTGTAGACATGTCACTTATTGCATCATTACACTCAGCTTTAGATAAACGTGCAAGGTTAGTGGTTATTACCTGATTACTTGAAGAGCTTGTCTCTGTTTCATCAGACTTGGCCATTAGGGCTAGATTGACATAGCTGACATCTTCATCCTCATCCAGACCATCTGCTGCCCAGTCACTTTCTTGTGTAATAAAAGCCCTTTTCCTTTTGTTTAAGCAACTCAAAATACTTCTATTTATAATCCACATGCTCAAACTTTTTCTTACTGGAATATGACATTCTACACTCACTGGAAAAGTGCCCTGCCAAGCCACATTTGAAATATTTGAATTTTGATTTATCAACCATGTTTCTATTTGGCTTAGCTGCTCCAAAGTTCTTCTTGAACTTGAGCTTGGAAAATCTTCTGGAAAGAAATGCAAGATGTTCATCAATATCATCCATATCATCTTGGCTCAAAGAATCTTCATTTTCTGCTACCAGCCCCTTGCCCTTGTTTTCACAGACCTTTGAAGTAGACTCAACAGCTTCTATCTTCATCTCCTTCTCTTTCTCTAACTCAGCAACCAGTGCAATGGACCCTCCTTTCTTTCTCCCTTTCTCCATTCTTTCATCTTGCTCTATTTCCAGCTCATAAGTCTTTATAATGCTATACAGTCTCTCTAGTGTAAACTCCTTGTATTCTTGTGAATTTCTCAAGGAGACTGTCATTGGTTTCCATTCTTTTGGAAGGGATCTCAGGAATTTGAGGTTAGAATCTTTGGTTTGGTAGACTCTTCCATGCAGCTTCAGAGCATTTAGTAACTTTTGAAATCTACTAAAGATATCAGTGAGAGTTTCACCTTCTTCACAGTAGAAATGCTCATATTGCTGAATTAGTAACTGCATCTTGTTTTCTCTAACTTGTTCAGTGCCATCACAAAATATTTGAATGGAGTCCCAAACCTCCTTGGTTGTCTTACAATTGATGATGTTGTCAAACATGTCACCATCAACTCCATTGAATAGAATATTCATGGCCTTCTTGTCTTTCCTGACTTGTTCAAGATCAGGATCTGACCATTCATGCCTTGGCTTGGGAACTGATGGCTCATTTCCAGTTGCAGCTCTCATTGGTACATGAGGACCTCTCTCTATGTAATCCACATAGGCCTTATCTTGAGAAAGTAAATGAAGATGCATCTTTACCTTCCAGTGATGGTAATTATCTTTGTCCAGAAAAGGAATCTTGACTCTAACATCCTTCTTGTTCATCTTGCTGTTTGTTGTGATTTTTAAACTCTTTGTGCTTCAAGAGCGTGCTCTGATACCAATTGTTAGTCCCTAACAATGCAGCAAGAATTACAGAAGGGGGGGGGGGGTTGAATGTAATTCTAGTAAACTTTTTCTTGAACTGTAAAATGTTCTAACTCAAACTATATATATAAGTGTTTTGATTTGCAAGGTGCGGAATAACAAGTTAAGTGAATCAAAAACACAAAATAATAAAAACACAAGCTTTTAAAACTTTCTGGTGGATTTGATAGTATCCACCATATATATATATATATATATATATATATATATATCGATGTAAGAACTCTGTGAAGAACAAATTGTCTCACAACTACTTTACAAGTGAACAAACAAACTACAGAGAAATTCTTAACAGTTACAGCTTTTTCTATTTCTCTTCTAAAAGTATTTGCTTAGTTATTTGTTTCACTAGCTACACTTGGTTTATATATCACCAAGTTTATATGGTAATAAGACAGGATAATAAAACAAAAACTATCAAGTTAAACTCCATGCTGCTTCACTACTCTATTCCAGCATCTTTGAAAATCTTCTAAGCTTGCATGGAAATGGTATTGCTTCTTTGTTCTTCATTTCCTGTTAAACAGGCTCCCACATTCCTTTTGTAAACACCCAACGCATGTGACTGTCTTGTCACTGTCAACAGATGCTTGAATTGATCATCCGTCGGGTACATGCTTGTCATCCGTCGGGTTGCCTTGTTGATCATCCGTCGGGTAGCTTTGTTGGTCATCCGTCGGGTAGCTATTTGACACTTGACTTTATTTCACTTATGCAGAATTACAAGACATCTTATATTTACAATTAATCAGCCTATTCTGCATATCTAATAATAGTCAACATGACTCATATGCTACTACAGGATCTATACAAAGTTGTTCACAGAAATGTGTTACAATACTTATTGTTACATAAGTTACTCACTCGATGGATGTCAAATCATAATCCGTCAAGACTACATTGAGTCATCCGTCAGGACTATATCTGATCATCCGTCGAGTGCTACATTTTCACTAAGTTAAATCTACTAAGGTGTTTTATTAATGTAATCATCAAGTTCACAACATATTCCTGACACTAATGTATATGTTTTACTATAGCAACAGGAATACAGATATTAGCAAAAATAACAACAAATTACATCCAACATAAAAATGATGAATCATGTAAAACTATGATTAGCAATAAAGCGTCTCGCAACCTCTTAACCTGTTTATTAATTGGTTCATTAAAATATAAAAATGATTGAAATAAGCATAAACTCATAAAAAGAAATTTTAATTTATCATAATGATTGAATTATAAAAATGAAGACATTATTAAATTACCATCTTATTTCCGGCATCCACTCGAGTTGAATCTACATATTAACTCTTTTAGTCTGACTAGTTAGTCAATTGAGTAATGTAATTTTGTTTCTAGGATCCGCTCGAGTTGAATCTACATAATATTTTAACATTTCTCATTGCATTCATTTCCTTGCTTATCGGTTCCAGAATCACTTCTTTCATAACATGGAATCTTCATGTTGCAGTAAATCATCGTCATACAAGAAAAATAACAAATCTTAGCTACATAGAAAATTTTGATTAAAAGAAAAAAATATAAGAGTGCTATACTTACTATTCACTATGTATTATCATATTCTAGTAAAATTCGATAAAATGAATATCATATTTTCAACTACGCCTGATCTGAAAATGAAGCTAGAGACCGAGTACATTCATACATTCTTTACACTCTAATATTCACAATCTACATAATGAAAAAGACCATTTAATGGTCAGTTGATAAATTAAAAAAATAGAATAAGTAAAATGATATATCTTATAAATTACAACCGCGTAAATAGAGAAGGATCATGGAGTATTTATATCAGAGGCCAAATCTGCCAAATCTTGACTAACTTATACCTGTGGATCCTGATTGTAAATGAAGAGCGGCAAAAACCTCATGCCTGAATGAACGCTGCAACTCAAGTTGCATATCTTCCAACATCATTTCCATGTTGTTCATCATATGATGAAGCATAGCCATGTCAAGCCTCAAGTCATTAACATTATCCTAGTCATGCTCAAATACATAAGAAGATTCATTTGAGATTTAAATACATGAGATATGATACCAAAAATATATATAATATAAACAAAAAGAGTGGAATTGCATTTTATGTCGTATACCTTAACTTGGGTAATGTTAAATAATAGGAGGACATGCAAATCAGAACTAACAATTAGTTTTTCATTTTTTTGCAGCTTGACGATACTAATAAATAATATTGTATTTGATATATACATACAAGTTTATTAATTCATATTTAATGGACGCTATTCTATAGGTCTTAATTAATAAAAACATTACAGCAATAATAATATTGACGGAAGGTTTAACTTTTGGAGATTGAATATAAGAAAGATGATTCTTGAGAACTTCACAGTATTATCCAATTGACCAAAATTTCTAGCATAATATTTATAAACAAAATCTACAACGAAACTACATAATTATAAGTACATGATAATTTAAATACTAACTCACAATTCTTGATTGTTGAAGGCTAATGGCTTGTTTATTAGCATTGTGCTCCTATGTAGTCTATGAAGAAATGATATATGGTGAAGACAAGATGACTGTTGGGAGTGTTGTACTCGCAAAGGCTTCTGACTAACACGTGGTCCATTTCTCTTGCTCCTTTATACAACAGGTAGGGAGGATGATGATCCTTCTATCTCCCGGCCTATAGGAGCATGGTTTCCCCTCTCTACATATGATTATACTTGCTCGAAAATCAGTTATATAAGATAATACAAAACATATTTCAAACTTTGCTTACAAAATTCGCATTTACATATGTATTATAACTTATGAGATTCTATAAAATTATAATACACGAATGAAGAGCACGAAATAGCAAACTAAAGAAACATACAATATTAATGGGACATCATGTTCTTAATTATAGCATTTTTCTACACTCAGAGCAGCTGAAGTAATGCAGAGGGAAAATCTGGAAACTAAATTCTGGAACATGACCTGATCAGGTGTTGCAAAAAAATGATTACTACTAATATCATTAACTTCTTCCTTTATAAAAAAACCCATCTTAATAGAAACTAAACAAAGAAACTATTGATACAAATCAAATAGGAACTATAATACATGATTTTGTAATTTGAACCTAATTAAAATCATAAACATTGGGTTACCCAGAATAGAGTGGATATAGTGAGGTCGATAGAATTAAAGCAGCAAAAGGAAGAGTGCAATTGATTGAGAAAGATTCAATAAACCACGGTATCAAGAAAATAGGAAAGGCATACAAATAATATAAAGAAAAGGTAATATACCATTATGAAGAGATTGATTGCAGGGAAGAAGTGGAGTCTGAGAATAAAGAAATTGTGTTTTGAAGCAGCAATCACGCCGCTTGGGAGACCGATGGGAGAGTGAATTGGAGAGTCCGTGTAATGACATTCTTTTGTGACGAGTGATTGTAGTTCGCTAGGTTAGTAGGTTGTGTGTATTTTCTGTGAATAACATTGTTTTTTAATATATTTATTTATTTTTAAAAAATAACTAAATTAGGCATTTACCATTGAACCAAATTATAGTCTATTCCGGCTATTATAGTATAGTATAGATATCATCATATTTCACACTTCTTTTAGTCATAATGCTCAAAATATGACTTACCAATATGGGACTTATACCCATATTTTCCAACAATCCCCCACATGGGTGAGATTGGTGATCTTAGTAGCACACACCAGACATACAGACACAAGGTTTGACTTGGTGATAATTTCTTCGATCAGATATAGCATACGATAGGTAGAGAATGCTCATTGAACCTTCGCTCGAGTAAGCATACCGACTTTACTGGTAGATAGTAGACGTGCTTGTCCTTGAA
Organism: Apium graveolens; assembly: GCF_009905375.1. Taxonomy (NCBI): domain Eukaryota; kingdom Viridiplantae; phylum Streptophyta; class Magnoliopsida; order Apiales; family Apiaceae; genus Apium; species Apium graveolens. The sequence goes on from NC_133652.1 coordinate 28,804,571, forward strand.
CTGTTCAACCGTTTGTGTAAACGATGATGATATACTTATCACTATATTTTTTCTGACTCGTTCAGCTCTCATGGGCATATCCATTTTGGCCATGGAACATCGTCCTGGTTCTGCAAGAGTTTCTAAGGAATTGTGCCTCGCAATTCTCCTTTAAAGCGGCCCCACTTCTCTCCCATATTGGTGATCTTTATCTTATAGAGTAACCCACATTTACTCAACTGAATTCCATGCATTCAACATTTTGAACTCCATGTATTCACCGAAAGATCATTAAAATCTCAGAAGTTTAACCTCGTACTTTACGGGTCTCACTGTTTCTCATCATAGGGACAGGCCAGGGGTTACCCCCACAGTGATTTAGTCATCATGGTTTAGTTGTCCCATTGAACCAAGTTCTTAGGATCTCCAGTCAGTAATGGTTGAGTGTCCATCATGATGCCGTTAAGCAATAGTCTTAAGGCCCACCTCTCTCGATGATTTTCAAACACTTCTCTTAATAATCCTTTGGTTAGCGGATCCGCGATATTATCCTTTGACGATATATAATCAATGGTAATAATTCCGATTGAGATTAATTGTCTAATGGAACTATGTCATCGTCACATATGACGGGACTTTCCACTATACATCGTGCTCTATGCTCTGCCAATAGCGGATTGACTATCACAATGTATCCCTATTACAGTCACAGGCTTTGGCCATCTTAGAATATCCTCCAGAAACTAGCATAGATATTCAGCCTCTCCAGTGCATTTATCTAGTGCCACGAACTCAGCTTCCATCGTGGAATGAGTTATCACCGTTTGCTTGGAGGATTTCCATGATATTTCCGCTCCGGCTAATGTAAATATGTAGCCACTCGTAGACTTTAGTGCCTTCTAGCTAGATATCCAGTTTGTATCAGTATATCCCTCTAAAATTGCTGGATATCTACCATAGTGTAGTCCATAGTCTTGAGTTCCCCTCAAATACCTCAGTACTCTTATGATTGTTTTCCAGTGATCAGCTCCCGGATTACTCATAAATCTACTCAACATGCTAATTGAGTATGCAATGTCTGGTCTTGTACAACTCATAAGGTACATCAGACTTCCGATTATTCTCGAGTATTCCAGTTGGGAGACTTCTACACCTTTATTCTTGGATAGATGTAAAGTCATATCCACAGGTGTCCTGGCTTTCTCAAAGTCATCCTTAAGAAACTTTTCTAGGATCTTGTCAACGTAATGAGTTTGACTTAGTGTGAGACCCTCTGATGTTCTAGAAATTTGAATTCCTAGAATAACATTTGCTAGTCACATGTCTTTCATGTCCAATCTTGATTTTAACATGTCCTTAGTAGATTTGATCACTTTATCATTGCTTCCGGCAATAAGTAGATCATCTACATAAAATGTCATCATGATATAACCGCTGTCATTTTCCTTAACATAGCTTTTCTCGTTTTCCTTGTAATAGACACAACTATCACATTCATTGATTTTGAAGCCATTTGCCAGCACGATCTCATCAGATTTTCATGCCATTTCATAGGCGCTTGCTTTAGACCATATAGTGATTTCACTAATTTACAAACTTTTCTCTCTTGTCCAGGGACAACAAACCCTTCAGGTTGTTCCATATAGATTTCCTCATCTATATCCCCATTTAGAAAGGCTGTTTTCACATCTATCTGATGTACTGTTAGATTTCACATTGCAGGGATAGCAAACATCATCCTTATGGATGTTATTCTCGTTACAGGAGAATATGTATCAAAGTAATCAAGGCCTTTCTATTGCTTGTATCCTTTGATTACAAGTTTGGCCTTATACTTATCGATAGTGCAATCGGTTTTCAACTTTTTCCTGAAAACCCATTTGCTACCTAATGGTTTACAAACGGTTGGAAAATCTACTAATTCCCAAGTATGATTCTGCATAATCGAATCAACTTCATTCTTGATGGCCTCTTTCCATATAGGCCCATCCGGTGAGGTAACCGCTTCCTTATAGATTTTTGGATCACCTTCTTCGAGCAAATAGGTCATAAAATCAGACCCTTAGGATTTCTCTGTATGTTGTCTTTTGATCCTTCTCACAACCCCCACATTTCTTCACTCTCTTCACTCTTATTATTATCATCTATAGACTCATGAGTTCGTTTAGACATCATAGGTTGTTCGTTTCTTGGATTACATGGAAACATTGTGTCAAAGAATGAGGCGTTCATTGATTCCATAATGGTATTCTTTTGAATATCAGGAATCTTAGATTCATGAACAAGATTCCGATATGCTGTGCTATGTGGAGGATATCCGATGAAGATACAATCCACAGTCTTTGGACTAATCTTCACCTTTTTATGGTGTCGGGATTAGTACATTTGCAAGGCACCCCCACACTTTCAAGTGTTGATAACTTGGTTTCTTCTTCTTCTTCTATAATTCATAAGGACTTACATCCTTATTCTTGTGCATCGTAATATTTAAGATATTATTTGCGCTTAAGATGGCTTCCCCCCACATCGACTGTGGAAGTCTAGAGCTTAACAACATCACATTCATCATCTCTTTAAGAGTGCGACTCTTCGTCTCAGCCACACCATTTGACTAAGGGGAGTATGGTGCAGTGACCTCATGGATTATACCATGTTGTGAACAGAATTCCCCAAAGGGTTCAACATATTCACCTCCACGATCACTTCATATTGTTTTGATTTTCTCAGATTGTTGTGTCTCAACTTCTTCCTTATAGATTTTAAATTTATCTATAGCTTCGTCTTTGCTTTTCAACAAATATATATAGCAGTATTTTGTATAGTCATCTATGAATGTAATAAAATACTTGTTTCCTCCTCTTGTTGGAGCGAATTTTAAATCACATATATTGCTATGTATTAGGTTTAGCACTTTGGTGTTTCTTTCCACACGTTTAAATGATGATCTCGTTAATTTTGCCTCAACACAAGTATGACACTTATGTTTTAAATCAATTGTTAATTTTGGTATATATTCTTTTACACTTAACCTTCATAAAGTATCGTAATTAACACGTCCTAATATAGCATGCCATAAATTAGGAGACTCAAGCAAGTAAGCAGAAGAATTTTTCATTTCATTATCGTCCTTAATGGACACAACATTGAGCTTGAAAAGCCCATCAGTTACATAACCCTTACCTATAAACATACCACTCTTAGGCAAAACAACTTTATCTGACTCTATTATAATGCGAAAGCCATGCTTATTCAACATAGAACCAGACACCGGGACTTGCGAATATCAGGCACAAAAAGTACATTCTTCAAAGTCAGATTCTTTCCAGAGGTTATCTTCAGAATCACCGTGCCTTCTCCATCAATCGTAGAAGTTGAAGAGTTCCCCATGTATATCTTCTCACTAGCATTAGAAACTTTGAGGCTAGAGAAAATCGCCTTGTCCGAGCAAACATGCCTTGTAGCTCCAGTGTCAATCCACCATTCCCTTGGATTTGAGCCAACGAGGTTTACTTCAGAGATTGTAACACATAGGTCCATATCACCTATCTCCTTGGACACATTATCAATCATGTTTGCTTCCTTCTTCTTGTTGAGCTTCTTGGGCTTCTAGCGATCGGCAGACCTATGCCCCATTTTATCACAGTTGAAGCATTTTCCTTGAAACTTCGACGACTTCGAAATTCCTCCTTTGGGTGCCAGCTTTCCCCCTTTTCCAAAATTATTCTTCTTGGGCTTGGAGCTTTGGTGCTCCACCACATTTGCCTTTTTAGTGGAAACATTAGTTTTCCTCTCGGATCCTCTGTTGTCTTCTTTGATACGAAGTCTAACGATAAGATCCTCCATAGACATCTCCCTACGCTTGTGTTTAAGGTAGTTCTTAAAATCTTTCCAACTAGACGGCAACTTTTCAATCACAACAGCAACTTGGAAGGACTCACTTATGACCATCCCCTCAACATGGATATCATGGATGATCACTTGTAGTTCTTGCACCTGACTGACCACAGTCTTAGAATCCGCCATCTTGTAATCAAGAAAGCGACCAACAATCCACTTCTTTGCCCCAGCGTCCTCAGTTTTATACTTATGGGTAAGTGATTGCCATAAGACTTAGCTGTTGTTTTCGAGCAGTATACGTTATACAATGAATCAGCCAAACATTTTAGCACATAGTTCCGACATATATAGTCGGCATGCTTCCAGGCATCCGCATCATACACAGTCTGCATATCACTCTCAGCAGTGAGCAATGGTGCTTCCTCCTTGAGATATCGATCAAGGTTTAGAGTGCTCAGATAAAACAACATCTTTTGCTGTCAACACTTGAAGTTTGATCCATTGAACTTCTCAGGTTTCTCAGCGTGTGCAGCAGGCACAGAAGGATGAGTAGGCGCTACAGGATGCGTAGGCGCAACAGGTGGGACAGTCGTAACAGGTGTCCGTACACCAGTATTCTGTCCAAGAGGCACCTGGAACTATCCAACGATAGTATGTCCCCAAGGCGTTCTTCCCCAAGGAACATGTCCCGAAGGCGCATGTCCAAACGGCGGCTGACCCCCATCAGGTACCAGTACATGTGCATTAGGGTTTAGTGGCAGTTGGTGATCCCCATTAGATGTTATAATCTGTGTGTTGGGATCAACCACATCGTTACCAGTCATATTGTTCACGTTCTCCATTAGTCTGTTAACAAAAACACGCAAGACAGATTTGTCAGTCACAGATTAAACAAATTAATAAGCTTTAAGATTGTTGTACGATCTGTGCAGAAACAAACCAATATATGTATGTGTGTGTAAACAAAATGAACAAACAAAGTAACAGAAAAATAGGAGAGAAGGATATAATCCGAGTCCAGTGCAGAACTGTCTCCTTAAAGCTTATTAGCCCTCACCGTCGTGTGTGAGTGAAAAGCCTCCCAGGATAAAATGGATTGCAATGATGTAGAACAACACTCTCAGTGAGCTTGAAACAGAGCAAGAAATTATCACCGGAGGAGAGAGAGGTAGGGTTTTCTGTTTAGAGGCGAATGTGTTTTTGGTGTATCTAACCCTAACACCCTAGAGGTGTTTATATAGGTGTAGAAAGACTTGTGCACTACTCTTTTCCATAATTAAATATCATTAATTATGGAATCGGTGTAATGCTTGCAAGCTACTCTATTCCATAAATAATCTGAAACAAAATCAGATTAAATATATCAAAACATACACCATATTAATTAATCTGAAACAAAATCAAATTAATTTATGCCATATATTTTTGAGCCAAATTTTAGCGGAAAATAATAATTTCCATTATTAAGAGAATATCATCATATCTCACACATCTTCTAGTGATAATGCTCAAAATATGAATTACTAATATGGGACTTATACCCATTATTTCTAACATATTATGCATGTATATATTTATAGAACGCTACTAATTTCACTACATTTCTAACTATTAGCGTTCATAATCAGAAGTGTTCACGGTCTTGACTTGAAAACCATAAGTACATATCATCACTTAAAATTTCCGTGTTAGCTCTTCAAGATAAGCCTTCATTCAGAATCCATATTCTTCACAAAGCCTAGGACTCTTCCTTCTTAAATAAGATGTTGGCATTTCCAACATTAACGTCTAGTGAGCATATTAAGAACATTAAGCTTCATATTTTCTCCTAATATGATAAAAGAGAATCTGTTACTTGAATCCAAACATTGCATATTTAACCTGTGAGGTTAAAATGCCGGACTTGACGCATAATGCGTCAAGGGTTGAAAAGATCATACGAAATTGTGGCATAATATAAAAAACACATTGAATGCAAGCAGTGATAATCACTGCACAAAATATGCCAATGTACAAGGGTTGTACATGTAATCTGCTTAATCGCACAAATCGCTCGTACCGCTCGCAATCGCACCGCTCTTTGCGGATAACCGCACAATGCGGATCGAATGCGAATTGAAATTATAGGAACAGTATATTTGTGGATAGACTGCGGATTTGAATTTTAAATAATCGCAAAAGTCGAACCACAACCGCAAACCGTTATATATATAATATATTATATTATATATAATATATATCATCAAACGTAGAAACAACCATATATAAGAATTAAAAGATAAAGAGTTTGGGTCTTTGGAATATAATATATATCATCAAATGCAGAAACAACCATTTATAATTTGCAGTAATCACTTGTACTCATGTAGTACATTTTATTTTTACAAATTTCTAAGATTTGATAAGTATATTTGTAATGAACTATTTTTATTTGTCATTTATCATACAAGTCGATAGTTGAACCGCAAGTCGATACGCACCAACCACAATCGCGCGGTTCAAAAAGTCATGATTAACTGCAACCGTAAATGTGACCGAGGTTGGAGATTTAAGAAAACCGCTATATGTGATTTGGTACAATTTTGACCTCCAAACAGCACCAAACCTAACCGCATACACCCCTACAAGGTGTGACTCCATCTACTACCATTTACTAATATAGTTAGGGTGCACATGGGTCGGCATATGGGTCGGGTTGGACGGGTTAGAGCCATTATAGCAACCCGATCCAATTAAATCAGTTTGAAAATTCACAACCTCATCCATAAAAAATAAAAATGCAACCCATCCCTACCCTTTATTCATCGGTTTGGTTTAGTTTGGGTTGGGTTGGACAGTTTGTTAAAAGTCATTTAAAATAAATAATTGATTAAAAATATATTTATGATATGAGACTATTTGCGGAGACATACGAATCCGCAAACAAGATCATGTTACGTTTCATTTCACAACATTTTTCTAGAAATATTTCGGGATACATAGCATTACTCTACATTACACTCTAAGGCTTATTCGCAGTAAAATATGTTTTAAACACAAAAAAGTACAAAGGATCTCTAATAATGTATGAAAAATAAATTATCTAATTGACTATAGTTGATATGCAACAAATTTAGTTTGAAATTGAACAACATATTAATATAAGATGTATAGAATAGAGATGTACATAATATATATTTATATGGATAAATTAAAAAATTGGGTTGGGTTAGATTGGTTAAAAATAACTTAAAACACATACCCAATCCATTAAAGTCGGGTTGACGTATTTTTAACCCAACTTAATATCGGATTGTAACGGTTCGGTTTAATCGGTCAAAAATAGAATCGGGTTGGGTCGGTTTGGTCAACTCATGTGCACCCCCTAAATACAGTAATATGAATGGAAATTCAATTATGTGTGAATTTACATCTAACTTATTCTTATTCCAATCATCTACATAAATTGAGAAAGAGTGCGGGTAGTACAAAAAAAATAGACTTACTTCAGACAAACTTTCAACCAAGTCTTTCATTTAATTTATGTTGGTACATTTGTTGTTGCTGCTGCGCTTTGATTTTTGGTATGAACTACCCTCATTTTCTACGGGAGTGGAATGAATACCTTGATCGACCATCTTCCCATCATGTAAAAATAATACTTCATCAAAATTTTGGATAGTGTATAGTCGGAGTGATTTCACGATCGTGATCCAGATGTTCGGTAGCATGCCAAAAGATACTTCTACCACATTCTCAGTTCCAAGTCAAGAGCACTTGCAGTTGTGGTCTTATCATGTAAAAAGTTATCAATTTAAAATTGATATGGGAAAGAAAATTTCTAGTTGATAATCACCACTAACTAAACAATTGATATCCATGATCTCCAACATATATGGTAGAAATTAGAATCTATTTCAATTGAGAGATAAAATTGTTTTTGTTACATTTCAGAGAAGCTACAACAGAGTATATATATAGATCCTAATAGACTAACAAACTCCTGACAACTTTGCTGAACTATTGTTGAGCTGTTGTATCTTGCTGAATTATCATATTGAGTTATCCTTCTGCTGAGCTGGCATCCCTGACTTGACAGGAGAATCACAAGAAGAATGAGTAGCCCTAACATCCCCCTGCAAGTGAGGAGTCGAAGAGAAGTCACAAACTCCTAACTTGGAAAGAAGATAGTGCAACTAAGAAGAGCCTAAAGCCTTAGTGAACAGATCAGCTAGTTGATCTAAAGAAGCAATGTGCTGAGTTGCAACCAACCCTTGCTGCATTTTCTGATGGACCAAGTGACAATTGAGACGAGGTTTGGGTTTATATTTACCAAATAATTTGTGCCAGGAAGGAAAACCATGAATACAGTAGCATCGATCTCTGGTATGACCTGACATGTGACAAAAATCACAGACGAATTGATCGTTGTTTTCCTGAGTCCTTCGTATACCTTTAGTCGCACTGAACTTATTGCCAGAAGCCTTAAAAGACATAGCTAGAGATTCAGATGGAATATTTGGGGTAGCTGAAGCAAGTGAACGCTGATTCTCTTCTTGCAAAAGTAATGAATAACACCGACTTAAGGAAGTAATGGTTCTATAAGCAAAATTTGACCTCGAATTCCAGTAAACTACTCATTCAATCCCATTAGAAATTGTGCCAATTGAATATCTTGTTTATAAAGCTCCAGTGTACTATCAACAGAACAGGTGCATAACGTACAGGTACACCTAGGTCTAGTACTCATACGGTTCAATTCATCATGAATAGCATGAAACTTAGAGAAATAACTAGCAATTGATTGATTTCTTTGAGTCAAATGAGAGATCTCAGATCGAAGTTGAAATAATCTAGGAACATTACTTTGAGAATAACGAATTGCTAGATCTTTCCAAATATCAAACACAATTTTCATGTAAACAACAATATTTTGAATTTCAATTGAAATGGAGTTAAGAATCCATGAAATTACCATATTATTGCAACGAGTCCAGTGGACAAGTAGTGGAGAATTTTCTGTTGGTTTGATACGATCCATCCACGAACACGAAAGTGCAATTTCCATAGATCTGCACCATTAATTGTAATTATTATCACTGAGATTCATAGCTATAATCTGCATTCCTGGATTATTTGAAGGATGCAGATAGTATGGATGATTAACATCCACACTCGTAGTCGAAAATGACGATGTTAAACCAGTAGCAGCTGATGAATACAACGCAGAAGTCATGATGAAATTTGCGGAAAATATGAATTAATTGATGAAATTAGAGTAATCTGAAGAGAAGATGTCTTACGACCATAGATTTACGGAGAAGATGAAGTCTCCATGAACAACTTAAGCATAAAGCTCTGATACCATGATAGGAATTAGAATCTATTTCAATTGAGAGATAAAATTATTTTTGTTACATTTCAGAAAAGCTACAACAAAGTATATATAGATCCTAACAGACTAACAAACTCCTGACAACTTTGTTGAGCTGTTGTATCTTGTTGAATCATCATATTGAGTTATCTTTCTACTGAGCTGGCATCCCTGACTTGACAGCAGAATCACAAGAAGAATGAGTAGCTCTAACAATATATTTTGTACCTGTACATGAGTACAAAGTAAACTAAACATAAAATAGTGTTTGCAGAGAAATGGTTTTCATTCATTCATTTTTTCATGCCCCCTTTCATAATGTTTTTTTCTTTTTCTTATACAGACCCTTAACCCTGTCCTGATACAGTTGTCTCCCTTTTGGAGTGATGCTCGACCATGACAAAAATAACGGCTACACAGGACCACAGCAATACTAATACAGCTACACATTTATTTCTACTATAATCAAACTAGGACAATGTGCTAACATGTGCACCCTAACTGGACTAGACGTCAACTACTGGACTGGACTAGCTCATAGATAAAATAAGATGTTGGCATTTCCTACAGTAACGTTTAGTTAGCATATGATGAACTGTCTTAATACAAAAAGGGTGCGGGAACAAATGATTAAATCTACCAGCCTGCAGAATGATCAACCAAAAGGAGCATGTATAAAGTAAAAATAACTATTGTAAATTGAATAGGGTCGTTTGGTTCGGCAAATTCTGGTATCAGGTATGGGTTTCGTTCATTCCAAACCCATACCTGGTGTTTGGCTAACTGTTTTTAAAATCTGATACCCATTCCTTATACCCGTCTGGAATCAGATTTGATATCCTAAGGGGGTAGGTGGGTTTGAGAGAGGGGTATGAGGTATCAAAATAAATTTCATTATTTCATTACTTATAAAGTTAAATACAATCTTAAAACATATATCTTAAATATCATATTTAATTTTAAATAAGTTATGCTTATTTTTAATTAATACAAAATAGTAATATTTTATTTTTATTTATTTTAAAAATTATAAATTAACTTTAAATTATTAATTATTAATTTTTTAATCACTTATATTTAATTGTTTTTGTTTGTAAGTTGTATAAAAACTTAAATTTAACATATGCAATATATAAAAGTTTAATTCAATCAATAAATCAAAAATATTGAAATGAAACATGTTTCATTCCAGCACTGAACCAAACACATGATATCAGATATGATTTCTCAACCCCATACCAGCCTAACCTGATTCGTTATTCCAAACCCATACCGTCTTCTGAACCAAACGACCACTAAATAATGTTATAAGATTTAAGGGAATCAGGTGCTTCGTTTGTTCTTTAAAGCTCTGTATATAATATTAAAAACAGGGAGCTTGATATTTTCTCTTAATATGACAAGAGAGAATCTATTACTTGAATTCAAACATTGCATATTTACCCTGTGAGGGTGAAATGCTGGAGCTTAAAGCATATGTTAAGTTATTAAGTTTAATGTATTCTACGAAGTTAATTATGAAAAGATCATACAAAATTGTGGCACAATATAAAAAATACATTGAATGAATGCAGTGATAATCATTGCACAAAAGATGCCAAGGTACCCCGTGACTCCACTTACTAATACAGTTAGGGTGCACATGGGTCGGCATATGAGTCGGGTTGGCCGAGTTAAAGCCATTATAATAATCCATTCCAATTAAATCGGTTTGAAAATTCACAACCCAATCCATAAAAAATAAAAATACAACCCAGCCCTAACCTTTATTCATCAATTTGGTTCAGTTTGAGTTGGGTTGAACGGTTTGCTAAAAGTCATTTAAAATAAGTAATTGATTAAAAATATATTTATGATATGAGACTACTTACGGAGACTTAAGAATCCGCAAACAAGATCATGTTATGTATAAGAAGCATAGAATAGAGATGTACATAATAATATATTTATACGAATAAATTAAAAAATCGGGTTAGGTTGGATTTGTTAAAAATAACTTCAAACACATACCCAACCCATTAAAGTCGGGTTGACGTATTTTTAGCCCAACTTAATATCGGATTGTAACGATTCGGTTTAATCGGTCAAAAATAGAGTCGGGTTGGGTCAGTTTGGTCAACCCAAGTGCACCCTCTAAATACAGTAATATGAATGCAAATTCAATTTCTTGTAAATTTACTTCTAACTTATTCTTATTCGAATCATCTATATAAATTGAGAAAGAGTGCGGGTTGTACAAAGAAAATAGACTTACTTTAGACAAACTCTCAACCAAGTCTTTCATTTAATTTATGTTGGTACATTTGTTGTTGTTGCTGCGCTTTGATTTTTAGTATGAACTACCCTCATTTTCTACAAGAGTGGAACGAATACCTTGATCGACCATCTTCCCATCATGTAAAAATAATACTTCATCAAAATTTTGGATAGTTTATAGTCGAAGTGATTTCACAATCGTGATCCATGTTGACGGAGGAATCTGGTAACAACAAAGTTTGAGGTTTCTCGCCGGAATCAAGATCTGTGACTGTGGTTCTTTGCCAAAAAATCAAGCGGTGTGTGGTGATTGTGTGTTAATTGATGGCTGAGATTGATTAGGGCAAGTGGTGGCTCCTTTTCAGCTCTCAACTTCTTACCCCTCTCTATGTGGCTATGTACCCTTTATATAGGGATCAAGCCTGACGTAGTTCTTGGGGAACAAGAAATCTAATGGGCTTAGACTTCTCATTCCTAGGCTTGATAGAAGTCCTTCCAAAATCCATGTTCTGCTAGCTTTAGAAATGTCCAACTATGAGGTCCAACCGTAAAGGCCCAAGGCTCGCTCGTAATTATAGGACTTCACGTATAATGCATCTCCCTGCGCAAGGATAACATTCCGCTACAGCTATCTTCTTGATTTACGAACATAGGTATAGCCACGGTTCACCTCAAATGCCGAACGCGTTCCTGTCCCCCCGAATGAGGATAACCCACCAGATAGCAGGACATATGATCCCGCTCTTGGGTGCAAAGTGCAGGATGACTCCAAATTTCTCCAATGAGGACACGGACTATTTTCGACAAAAATGAAATAAAATAGTAAAAGAGCTCTTCAGTACTAAGGTTCAAATTTTCATATCTCTAGAAGTGTGGGAAGATTAAGAAAGTGAAAGTCCTGCAAGAAACCATCGATAAATACAATTGATTCAATTTGAATACTTACATATACACACATACATAAAAAATGAGTGATACAATAATCTAATAAAAAGAATGAATGATTACACGAAATATTCGTGTTTGTTTCCTCCATCACAAATTAAGATTTCAGAATAGCAATTAAATCATAATGGAGGTAAAAGAATGAGACGAAGAAGCGCTGTTAGAGCATCTCCAACAAACTCTTCAAACAAGCTCTTAAGTGGAATAATAGAGAGTATCAACAAAATTGAAACTCCAAGAGACTCTTATACGCACTTTAAAACCTTAAGAGTCTCTTCTCTCTCCTCTCTTTTAAGAGCCAACCACCTACTCTTAAGTTATATTTTATTATAAAATAATACCAACCACTTTCTCTCTCCACTTTGTATTGTACTTTTCATCAATTAAGATATTTTAATAGTAAAATATTATTTGAATAGTGGATATAAAGAGTGTTGCTGGAGTTGAATACAGATTAAGTTGCTAAGAGTCAATATTTTATAATATATTTAAAGAGGAGTTTAAGAGACTATTGGAGATGTTGTTGTACCTAATTCTAAATGTGTAGTATGTTGGTGTTTAGCATGCCAGGTGAAGTGAACAAGCCACAGCTTGCAAGTATACAAATTAAAAGGTTGTGGCCCAAAATCGAAAGGCCCAATTGTTTCAAACTTAATATTTCAATTATTTTGTTGGAGTACAAATATTTATATATCCAATATTTATTTAAAATATATATTTATATAATTTTTAAATTATTTATTTCGTGTACTGTCGTGTCGTGTATGCAGAGGTAAACACGTATCCGTACATGTTTAAATTTCGTGTTTATCATGTCGTGTATTTTCGTGTTCGTGTAGAAAAAAGCTAAATACATATCCATCTATATCGTGTCGTTCCCGTGTCATTTTATCGTGTCGTATACCATATTGCCAACTCTACTTGAACCAGTCTAGCACCATAGTAGTAGTATTTTAGATTTTATTTTTTATGTGTAGTATTTTATAATGGAAAATGCTAGGATAGTAAATCAGTTCTCAAAATTGATACAAAATGGCACATGTCAAATTTTTATTGATTACTTATAAATATAACCTCTTGCATTCACACTAATAACATTAATTATATTATGAGTAGTGTTATGTGCACAAAATCGTGTACAAATATTTGCACAAAATGACGTAACAATTATTGTGCGATGATTTAATTTATATGGTTAGTATGAATACGTGAGCCTCATTCCAATTACAATCTAACTCATGTCAACAAATTTTTGTATCCAATTTTGTGCAATAATCATTTTTCTTATATTATACTACCTCCGTCCCCGCCATTTGTGTACAAATGGTTTGGGCACGAGTACAAGAAACATGTTAAAATGACATTATTTTTGATAAGATAGTGGGACGAGAGAGAAAAACAAAAATATAATTTAATGAGAAAAAATATAAAGTTGGAAAAAGTGGTGAGACCAATCAATTTTTAATAAATAAAGTGAGTGTAGTGGGAGAAAGTAGTGGATGTAGTTGAATTTTATATTATTAAACTACTATTTTGGGTAAATTTTGAAATTTATAGAATTGAATGGGAAATACCAATAAAGTGTATATAAATGAATGGAAAGAGGGAGTATTATATTGCCACGTCACTTTTTAATAATTTATTGTAACATTTATTGTAACTTTTTAGACCAGCTTTATTGTATAGGGCGGAATGTTGGGCGGTAATGAAGGCCCCAGAACAATGCCTAGAGATAGCGGAAATGAGGATGTTGCGTTCGATTTGTGGCCGCACCTTGTTAGATAGATTGTCGATGGGTTTTATCAGAAGACAATTAAGAGTTGCATCATAATAAAAAAAAGTAAGGGAAGGTAGACTGCGATAGTTTGGACATGTTCGGAGTAGGCGTATAACGGCTCCAGTGCGGAGAGTTGAAGGTTTAGTGTTGCCGGGTGTGAGAAGGAAAGGAAGACCGAGAAGAAGGAAAGGAAGACCGAGGAGAACGAGGGATAACCTACTTTCACTAGATTTGCATTGTTTAAACCTTCGGGGGGATATGATATTAGATAGAAGATCTGGAAGGCGTAGAATTAGAGTGGTTGATTAACTTATGGGATTGATGGATCTTGTATTTTGAGGGGTTAGTAGAATACAGTGTTAGTAACATATAGTGTCAGTTTATTCATTCTGTTAAGGTACTTAATTCTATTATTATTGTATTTTGGGTTTCATATATTATTGGCACTAATCATTTTTTGGTAGATAGAATGTCTTGTCTTTTTTGAACAGGGAGTTATTTGATTTACACATTAGAAGTTATGCGAGTGTTCTTAACCAAGATTGGGTTAAAGATATCAAAAGTGTTTTTATATGGATAAAAGTGACTACAAACAGTCACTATTCGGTATTGCGTATTATATCTTTTTTTAGTTATATTCTATATTTACACATGTTCACACACAAGCCGAGGGTCTTTTGGGAAACAGCCTATTCGTTCTTCTGAATGAGGGGAAGGCTGCGTACATCATACCCTCCCCAGACCCTGCTTTTGCGGGATATACTGGGTACGTTTGGTTTGGTTTTTTTTTTGCTTTGACTCTAGCATTAGTCTTTTAAAATTGAACGGGACCATCTACCCAAAAATTGAATTAGCTTTGGGCTTTAGGGATTATATATATGGTGCAGTTAGAGGTGGCCAAACGAACGGGCCGTGCGTGCTGGGCCGAATTATCATCAGGCCGATTTGGTCACCTCCCAACTCGTGAATGACACGTGAAGGTAAACGGGGCGTGCCGGGTTCGGGCCGGTTCGAAAAATATAAGCTCGTGTACAGCTCATCGGGTTATACGGGCTGGCGAGTTATGTTAAATTATTATTTTTTAATTACAGATTCAGATTTTGGCGTGTTGGAACAGGCGTGCCGGGCGTACGTGCCGGGCGTACGTGCCGGGCTGGGGGCGAGCTGGATTGTCACCTGGCGAGTTAGACGGGCCGAATTGTGTGGATAACAACTTGTATATAGACCTGGCAATTCGTTCGTGTCGTATACTTTCGTGTCGTGTATTTTCGTGTTTCGTGTACTTGAACGCCAAATACAAAACCGACATGTTTAGCATTCGTGTACATTCGTGTTCGTATACTTTCATTTCATGTCGTTTCGTGTCGTGTATGTCGTGTTAATTGAATATTAATATATATTAAATTTAATATTAATATATATTAAATTTAATATTAATATAAATTAAAATATAAGATTTTTAGATAAAAATTTATAAAATGTATGAAAAATATATATTGATCTCAATTCTATACAATATAATGAAATCAAATAATATTTTAAAAATAAATATACATACATTTATTATAATTCTACATATTATTTATAAAAAATATTAAAATTTAATTATAATATTCATCTATGTCTTATACTTCGTGTCGTGTACTCGAAGGATAAACACAAAACCGACACTACATCTCGACCATGTACTTTCGTGTTCGTGTACTTTCGTGTCGTGTACTAAAAAAATAAACACAAATACTAAATTTTCGTGTCGTTTCATGTCGTGTCCAAAATTGCCGGGTATATTTGTATACCACTGCCACAATATTATTTATCATATTTAATGTATTTTTCCATTTGTTTCGTATGTTGGCCACCTGGTTTGGCATAGCTTAAAAATTAACTATGGTTTTTGTTAATTTATTTTTTCTAAATTGGAAGTGAATGAAATAATTAATTATTTAATAATAATCATTTTAAGATTACATATATTAAAATGAAAAGAAAAACAATTTAAAGTTATTTCTAATAAAATATATAAATTATTGGCATTTTACAATATATTAAATAAAAGCAACTTTCTAACAAAGAAAAAGAAATGAGATATTAACTACAAAACAAATGTTTTTAGTGCAACCGAGTAGTAGTGTGCAGACTACTTTGTTTATTCAAATGGCAGTGAAACAAACTGAATGTGCCGCGCTAGGCGTGTCCAGGCGAGTTAGGCGGGTTGGCGGTCCGAAGCGGATCCGTGCCGTACCGATTTGACAATCCGTGTCGTGCCAATTCTCGAATAATGATTATTAGACCCGTGAACGTCCCGTTATTTTTTATGATCCGTGCCGAGTTTGATTCGGCCCGATACAAGCCGATTTTATACGAGTATAACAGTGAGTCGGGCCGAGTCTAACCGTCAGTTTGGCCACTTCCAGGTGCAGCCACTAATATTTTCGGTATCCCCATATACCTGGCCTAAAGCCAGGTAAAATTGGCCGCCAGATCATCATAATATTATTTATTTAAAATATTGAAAACAAAGCAAAGAGCACGTTAATTACTAACCACGTTGAGGTAAAACTTTATTTAAAATATTTACTTTTGAATCTATTAAATAATTATAATATAGATAAAAAATGATACTTTTTTTAATATATATAAAATTGATTTGAAATTCTGAATCGATCATTTTTGCTTCCAAAATATTGATTAATTATAATATTTTAACGGGTCTAAACTGTGTAGGTCAGACACATCTATCCATGAGTGCATTTTACAGTATAAAATGAACTTGATAAGCTATTAAACTTTCCTTAAGAAACATGTATCATATTCTAAAATTAATCTAGTATTAAATAAACTTACTGCATTTGCAGATTCTATCTCGATTTTGTTGACAGAAAAAAATGATATCCTGATAATAAACAAAATCAAAAACTCATTATAACAAAAATTCTAAACATTGGTATTCAAAAATACGTTATTTACTCGTTTAATTTAAATCAAAAAATTTAAATTGTAATTTTTTTTTAAAAAAAATTAAGCTAAATTATCCATACACGCCCGGTTAACTTCTCAAGTCTCAACTTCTCCCCTTTTTACTCTCGTCAACAACTGCACACACTCTATAAATATATACACACACATAAAATTACACTCTCTCCTTTTATACTAGTTTGGACTGTTTGAGTATAAAATTATAATTAACAAGAATCACCTGAGAGAGAGAGAGAGGCTAAAGAGATAGAGAGAGACGCTAGGATTTTGATATATATAGAGAGAGAGGCTAGGGTTTAGAGAGAGATGGACGGTTTGATCGCACTGGTGAATCGTATACAAAGAGCTTGTACTGTTCTCGGTGATTTTCCCGATGATCGGAATTCCCTACCGTCGCTTTGGGACTCTCTTCCGACTATCGTCGTCGTTGGCGGTCAGGTACATTTACATTCTCATCTCTTCCCCTAATTTCTCATTCTCATACATGTCTTATATGCATAAACATTATATGTGTGTGTAATGTGTATATTTATGTGTGTGTGTGTGTGTTAAATTGCTTGTATACTGATTTGATGCTGGTTGTTATTATTGTTGATTGTGTAGAGTTCCGGAAAGTCTTCGGTGTTAGAGAGCTTCGTTGGCCGCGATTTTCTGCCCCGGGGATCAGGTAGTTTTGATGTTTTGTTTCGTAATTCTATATATTATTTGTGTTTCATTTCTGATTAAAATGTTATTTAATTATCAATTGTCCGACTCAAATTGTTGCATTGTGTGTGATTGTAGACGAAATGTAGGGTTTTCGGTTTTAGGCTAATTTTATGTAAGGTGGTGGAACTGTTGGTACTTGATTGATAAAGCTTGGTTAATTTATTTGACAGGGGATTTATAAGCATGGCAATTCCTTTTATTTAATAATTATACATTGTAGTATAATGTGGTTTAATTAGTGTTGATTCTGATGGAGTAACATGATTTTCTAGGATTTAATTTTTTAATTATGTATCCAATTTAATTTTGCATGTACGGTTTGTAATTTCGAGTGGAAGCATGGGAATGCTGATGATTGTATTGTATATATTTTATGTATTGTTTTCAGGAATTGTGACAAGGAGGCCCTTGGTTTTACAACTGAATCAGATTGAGAAGGGACAACAGGACTACGCTCAGTTTCTTCACACTGGGAACAAAAGATTTACTGATTTTTGTATGTGATTTACTGCTATTGATAAAGAACTTCCTTGGTCTAATTCATTTTGTATAAATTTTTTATCCAATGTAAATCACTTTTATACTCTACTCATAGTCGAGGTTATGTTGTGGTCTCCTTCAATATGTTTGCTATGGTACATACAGAGAGTAACATTTTAATGGACAGAGATATGTGAATTAACTGCTACTGATTTGAGTTTAGTTTCTTATATGATTGTAACTGTTGTTTTGGTTATTGTCATTGGAACACATATATCAGTATTGGATGATTGGATCATCTTGCTACCAAGTGTCATCGAAGTGATTGTTTACAAGATCTAGACTTTAGCTAGTCAGGATGCATCTGCATGTTATTATTAGCCATGCTGCATGTATTACCTTACAAAAATGTTTGGTATATGCACGATATATTTGTTAGTAAAAGATGTTTGATTTCTTTTTTTTTTTTTGCATGTTCCTTATAATGAAGCTGCTGTAAGGAAAGAGATTGAGGATGAAACTGACAGAGTGACTGCAAAAAAGAAGCAGATCTCTCCACTGCCTATTAATCTTAGCATTTACTCACCAAATGGTAGTTCTTTTTCTTTTTCTCTGTGAGAAATGGGATGCTATGTTAAATCTTTTTTAGTTTCTGAGGATTTTTTTATACAATATAGTGCTTACTGCAATAACAGTAACAAATCTGTATATTTTCTCTCCACTCTCGTGGTGCAATATCTGGGTAATCAGTTCTATATGTCATATATGCTCATAACATACAGTAAACCAAATCTGGTTGTGTTAAAACATCCACATCCCCTATGTGTCACCAAAATACTCTTCAATTCCTTTTGGCAAATGAGCATTATTATACCCCTCCCCACCAAGTAACTCATTAGGACTTGAAGAGGCTTTTGCAAAGTTGCTAGATTGGGACTATTGCTAAGTAATCTAATTTATTATGTTTATGTTATAAGTTTTTTGCTCATCTTCTAAATTACCTTGTTTTTTTACAAAACAATTGCCTTCTACTATTGTGGCAGTTGTCAACTTAACGCTGATCGATCTACCTGGTTTAACTAAGGTCGCTGTAGGTATAACACCTCAACCTCTTATTCACGTTGCACACATATATTTTGCAAGTTTCTCCGTGCGTAAATGTTAATGTTAAACTCATTTTTGACAGAGGGGCAGCCAGAGGGTATTGTTCAAGAAATAGAGAATTTGGTTCGTTCATATGTGGAGAAGGTAACAATCATCTACAACCACTTCTTATGCAATTAAGTAAAAGTCTCTAAATTCTTTTTCTTGCAGCGTTTATATATGAAATCATAATTTTGAAGAATTTATTATACATCCGAGGAAACTAATTAATAAGGGACAATGGATTAAATATCAGTAAAAATGATACATATCATAGATTAATGTTACGCTATCTGAACTAGAGATCTTCCATCATTCTGTTCTAGTTTAGCGACATTGTCAGCATACCGTTGTAGAAAACAGTAAGGTAACCTTATTCACTTGTTACACAATGCAGGAGAAATAAATTGACAGTGTTTCCTATTTTGGTTTTTAGAACTTCAATGGAAAAAATATGTATTACTGAATTATGCCTTTTTATTTATACACATATTTTAAAAATTACTATATATGTAAACTTGTTTCTTGTTTGTAGCCAAATTGCATTATATTAGCTATAACTCCTGCTAATCAAGATGTTGCAACATCTGATGCCATGAAGCTTGCCCGAGAAGTTGATCCTAAAGGTACAAGTGATTTCATCTTTACCCATCCAGTTTTCTTAAATCTGTAGATAGATTGTTTAAATAACTAAATACCTTTTATTAGGTGAAAGGACATTTGGTGTGTTAACAAAGCTTGATTTGATGGATAAAGGAACAAATGCACTGGATGTAAGTTTTCTCCTTGTATAAGATTCATACCGGATAAATCTCAGTGACTGACACTGTGGAGGCTGGTCAATAAGCATAGACACCTATTAAGCAAAGCAATCGAGTTTTCTTTCTTACACTTTAGCCTTTTAATTTAACAAGAAGTTGAAGCCTGAAGGTCTTATTATTTCTATGACTTTATACAGTTCCTCTCCATTTACTTCCGGAAAGACTATCTACTCTAATGGCTTTAGGTGCATAATGCATTAGAAGAATCAGTAAAGTTTGTTTTATCATTAAGAGTCAAGCTTTATTATATTAATTAACTGCGTACCAATGATAATTTATAACTGAACATATTTGGCACTCTCCCTTTGAATTCACCCTCTAATTGAAGACCATACAGCTCACAACATATATGAAGCCTGTTATGTTTTTAAAGATTAATCTATGTTATATATTAAAGGTTCTTGAAGGAAGATCATACCGGCTACAACACCCTTGGGTTGGAGTTGTCAACCGGTCACAGGCTGATATCAATAGAAATGTTAATGTAAATGCTGCACGCCTGAGTGAGCGTGATTTCTTTGCCACCAGTCCTGATTATGGACACATTCATAGCAGGTTGGGTTCGGAGTATCTCGCAAAACTTCTCTCAAAGGTTCTGTGTACACATCATAAACCATGATATCTCTTATAGTTTTAGTTATCACATTAGGATGGTTGCTCAAATTTGCCTTCAATTTGTTTCAGCAATTAGAGACTGTTATTAAGGCTCGCATTCCTGGTATTATGTCAATGATAAGTAATAGAATCGACGATCTTGAAGCAGAGTTAGATCATCTTGGTAGACCTACTTCTATAGATGCTGGGGTAAAAGAGTCTTAAGCTTTTCTAATACTTGTGTATAAGTTCAAATTCGAGTTTTAACAGGATTTTTCTTATTAATAGGCCCAGTTATACACTATCCTGGAGCTCTGCCGCGCATTTGACAGAATATTTCACGAGCACCTTGATGGAGGGTAATTTTTTGAACCTTCTCTCCTCTCTGTCTCCTCCCTCTTTACGTGCTCCTGCATATGTTCCTTTCTTGGCGATGGTACTGTCTCAAGCTGGTCATTAGTCATTACCACCAAACTGTTATTATAACTTATTAGGTGTCTAAGCTTCCTATGACAGTAATCTCTTACTTTAGCAAACTAATTTCTGTTCATGTGATTAGACGACCAGGAGGTGACCGGATTTATGAAATTTTTGACTACCAGCTTCCATCTGCACTAAAGAAGCTTCCATTAGATCGTCACCTTTCACTGCAGAATGTAAAAAAAGTGGTTTGTGAGGCAGATGGCTACCAGCCCCATTTGATAGCGCCTGAACAAGGTTATAGACGCCTTATTGAAGGCGCTCTCAACTTTTTTAGAGGCCCAGCTGAAGCTTCAGTAGATGCAGTAAGTGTGTTTCTTAGCATTGAACTCGTCGTTACAAGGATGCATTCCCATACTTCATGTTATTTGGTTCTGCATTTGTCTTCAAAAATCCCAGAGATGGTGCTTTTGTAAAACTGGTAGTCACATGTGCACACTTTCTGAATTTGCTTGTTTAACCTTATGATGAACACCTTTATCCCGGGTTAGCAGTTGTCTGATTAGATAATAGATACTGGATGCATCTTCTCCTTTTAATTTTTTTGCATTTCCTTTTCAATCAATTATGTGACGTAGCTTCTTCATTCCGAATAAGGTATGGCCATCCCTACATTTGACTCAGAAAGATAATGTTATACTGCATCCATTTGAAAATAGTAGTACACTTTTGGAAAAAAAAATCTGTTTCAAATAAGTTGTCCATGTTCAACTTTCAATGTAATTTTTGACTTAAGATTCCAGAGAATTCTTCAATTTCTATTCCCAAGATTAGCTATTCCACTTACTTTTATTCAATCAATGCGATACGGTTACCAGTGGAATTTTTCTTATCAACATTAAATTTTCTTTATATGCATAATTTTTTGAAAGTGGACTATTATATTGAAACGAACGGAGTATATTGATACAAACTACTCATCGAAATATATATATTAGTTTTAGTTTGATAAGGCTGGTATCTTGTGCTTGTCTGGAATTCTTTTGAATGTTGAGAGAGCAGAATTGTCTGAATCGGACTTGTTAATTTAATTGTAGTAACTCGTTATACTGTACCAGGTTCACTTCATTCTCAAGGAACTTGTAAGGAAATCCGTCGGAGAAACTAAGGTTTGTTTCCAACTATACAGCATGTGGAGTTACCTGGCTAAAGAACTAGGAAGGGTGTTTTATATGTGTCTTCTTAGTGCAGGAGTTGAAACGCTTCCCAACTCTTCAAGCAGACTTAGCAGCAGCTGCCAATGCAGCACTGGAGAGGTTCCGTGATGCAAGTAAGAAGTATGTCTTGTTCCTCGTGGACATGGAATCTAGTTACTTGACTGTAGATTTCTTCCGTAGACTTCCTCAGGAAGGGGAACGAATGGGAAATCCAACTGCTGCTAATGTGGATAGATACACAGAGGACCACTTTAAGGCAATAAGTACCAATGTATCCTCTTATATTAGGCAGGTGTCTGATAGTTTTAGGAGGACAATTCCAAAAGCAGTTGTTCATTGCCAAGTTCGTCAGGCCAAACAAGCCTTGCTAGATCACTTCTACACAAAAGTGGGGAGATACGAGGTATCAATTTCCTTATTTGCTCTTTGCTTTTAACAAATAACACCAAGCTGAAAATTTTGAAAACTAAGACAGAAAAGTTAAATGAAATAAAATGGCATTCAATTTTAAACACTTAAATTGGAGGTAACCGATGAAGTTGTAATTACGTTATCATGCTAGTTTAGTAATTTGGCATCAGCTTCGGCACGTAAGTGTCAATTTATATATCTGTCTATTATTTGTTTATTTATTACCTTTAGACCCCGGAGTTTGCACGATTACTTGATGAAGATCCGGTATTGATGGAGAGAAGGCAGCGTTGCGCAAGAAGACTGGAGTTGTATAAATCTGCAAGGAACGAAATTGATTCGGTATTGTGGGCAAGATGAGATGCATACTCTGCATAGCTTCCTTCTGCAGCTTTTGTTGTCTTCAGATATGATTTTCAAGGTCACTGAGTAGTATTAACTCTTTTTTTTTGGCTTTCCGTTTTATTTTATATTCTAAATTGATAGAGGCGGTTCTATTCTATGTAGTTTTCCTGGAATTACAAGTTTTGATCGGATAATAGACCAAACAGATTGGCTATTTGGCATTGTATTGTACACTATTGCTTATTGGCCGTTGGCTAGTTTTTTACTCTGTCCAAAACCAAATTCCAGTTATCCCCCAATTTAGACCCGAGGGTCTTCTGAAGATAATCAAACCAAAATATAGCCTCTTTTAACTAGATATTGATATTGCATGTATGTGATTATGCTAATCCAATCCATTTGGCCGGAAGTATGGTATGCCTGTATCGGCTTCAGTAAAGAGGCTATATTTGCGCCTCTTTTAACACTTCTAATGCGAATACATTTGAAAAAAAAACATGTTTTACTGAATAAGCGATTGTCGTGTATTTTTAACATTTTCATGATAAAAACTTGTCGCGGATTCCTTAGGCAAAACCTGCCTTCAAATTTATCGATTCATCCTAATGTGGGATTTCAATATTAGCCAATCCTTCACAAATTGTAAATTAAGTTCACGGTTATACATCAAAGCAGTCACTCAATTGGTTCCCATATATCAAATATTTTATCACTGTGAACGGGATCTTAATTGCACTACTATAGTAATGAATAATGACCCGGACGTTAGCTTGACCAGTTGACTAAACGGAAAAGTCTACATGGCACGTAGTAGTTGGACAGAGTGGCACACTAACGGCTCTTTTTGCTGACTCGGCTATTATATACGTATAACTTTCATTCGGTTAGTTTATATAAGTGCAGTTAGGGTTCTTGGACAAAAAAAAACACTCACATCTATTTAAAATCAGTATTACATCAATTCCTTCTACACTTAGCCTATCAACATGTTCAAAAACGAAAACCCATGAGCAGCTCTTCATCCACTTCGATCAAGACTGCGGAATATAAGTATTGTATGTGTGGCAAATGAGTTAGGGTTAATACTTCTTGGACTCTTAAAAACCGAGGAAAAAGGTTCTTTACATGTGCTACACCTAAGGTATTTAAGTCTGTAACTTTTTTTAGTTTTTTTGAAAATTATTGTGTGCTAATTTGTTTGATAAATCTGGTAGGATGCATTTGGATGCCATTTTTTCGTATAGGTTGACGAAGATTTTACTGGGAGAGTATTGGATGTTATCACTCATTTGAATCATAGGCGTATTTATCCAGAGGAAAAACTAAACCTTGTTGAAGAAAATATCCAAGAAAATGGTGAAAGGAAGAGAATTTTGATAGAAGAAGTGGAAGAGTTGATCTGTGGACGAATTGCAATGGAAGCTGGAAAATAAAGTCTTGAAGAGGCAGTTGCAGATATGTGTATATGTTTTTTATTGTGTTGGTTACAGTGGTGTTATTGTTCAAGTAGTTGTAATTGTGTTGGTGTAGAAGATGCTAGGTAGTTGGTTGTAGTGAATGAAGTATGATGTATTATGTGTAGTGAATGAAGTATGATGTATTATGAGGTGTTGTGGTAACTGGATGTAATCAGTGGAAAATGAACCAAATGTATGAATGCAAACTTCAGAAAAAATGAATGAATGCACAACTAGTTTGCGACTAATAATTAACTTGCAATTAATACCAAATAATTCATATGAAATATGTCGTACAAAGTTACGAATAGTTAACCAAGAGTTTAAATATCATTACGAAAGTTTATGGCCATAATAATACCATATCAAACTATTCTACATAACAGTTGGACAAAAAACCAAACAGTTCCTTAGACACAACCAAGATAGTCTTAAAAACTTAAAGTATCATTGAAAAACTAAATAACTTATATATATCCCTTAGCAAAAGTAAATCCCATAGAACTGTTGTAGACCTAATCACCAAGTTCAAGTGGATCATCTGGTGTGTTGGTCCATTTGAATGTCCTTTTTTCAAGTATCCTTTTTGACCTTCTACTTGGTGCTTGAGCTGCTGGTGCTTCATCCACTGCTGATGTTGCTTCTAAGGTGCTTGACTGTTGAGTGTCAGATGTTGCTCCTGCTGTTGTTTTAGGTACAAGTACTGGAGGGGTTGAAGCTGGTGGTGTGTTTCTTGGAGGTAGGAAAGGGACAAAGCCTGGGGTGGGTATGAAAACAGCTTTGTACCCAATTGGGCCTAACAGCTTGTCCTGAAAAGTTGTTTCATCATTTCCCAAAACAACCTCTTATTTGTCATTAACAAAGGGCATGAATAGGGTTTGTATAGGGTTTAGTGTAGTTGTGCTCAGGAAAGAGGGTTTTAATTGTGCAGTTATTATTATCTGTGTCCTTACTACACCACATATAGAACCTACAATCAGCTTCACAACAAACTTGGCACCTTAGCGCATCATTAGTCACAAATTGAATCCCTCTTCTATCCTTAATACCATACTCTCTAACAGCATCCCTAAACTCTTGCATACTAGCAAACTTCATTCCCACATGCCAATTCACAACATTGTCATTCTCACTTATTCTGACCCCAAGTCTATTTCTTCTCCTTTTCTTAGGATTTGGTGGACCTATGTAACCTATTTTAGAGTTCTCATCTTCACTTGAAGAGCAATCTAACCTAAGTTCTTGAGAACCAAAATCTGACTCATCGCTGCCAATTGGATATCTAGGAAAGACTGTAAACCAGCCTTAGGCACATTATTCGCTCCAATACTCATGTCATGTTAAACCTTTTTTGAATTTTTTCTATACTCTGCAAACTCCTCATCACTATCCACAAATATGTCATCATCACTACCACTCTTTGAACCTTCACTCTCAGTTTCCTTATCATAGTCTGGATTACTACAATCCTCATCCTCATCCTCCCCCTCCCAATCCTTATCCCCACCTAGTTCCATATCTTCATTTTCATTTGGGTTGTCCTCAAACGATGAGTTAATCACTTTATCCATGGAGTAGTGGTCTACATATAAATCAATTCTACCAAAGGGTTTGTGAATATCTACCATCTCTCTAACACTGTTATCATCATACAATAATTTCACACCATCAGTAATACACATGCCAGTCTGAAAATATACCAAATCAGAGGGGTCATACACATAGTCCCTCGCAAAATCATCTAAATCCCTTAAAGAGAACACATCAGTGTCAACCCCAGGAACTACATCAACTTTCCCCCTTTGTATTTAATTATAAGAAGGTGTACCAAATCACCGTGATGATGAACAAACACACTAACAAATGATTCCATATTGTTACATGAAAGTAACACATATATCAAAACATATACATTAAATATAAGGCATGATTATAACAATTTATTTGAATTATAAATTTATACGACATAATCGAATATGCAATTTATACGAATTATAACAATCAAACCCTAAACTAACAAACACATATTGCATTCGAAACACACATAAAAGTACTTTAATACGTAAAGATGGGAGTACCTGTTACCATATAAGAATCCTTGAAGTAATCGCACCAGAATCGTTTTAAATGAGCCGCAGATTGTTTTAGGATTTTTGTCCTAAATGACGATTGAGTTGTGATAATAATAATAATTATAATAATAATAATTACCTTTTGTTTTATAATATTTTTAATATAATCGCGTATAATACACCCGTCATGCCACGTCTACCTCCATGTCAGCACCGTTACATTTTCCGTTTAGTCAACTGGTCAAGCTAATGTCCAGATCATTATCCATTACTATAATGGTGCAATTGAGATCCTGTTCACATGAAATATTTGATATACAGGTCTCACTTCAGTGACTATTTTGATATATAATCCATTAAGTTCATCAAGGCAACACATCAAAAAAAATAATCCCAAACCCTCGTTTTAGATCTACTTAATGAATTATATGAGAATGCCCAAGTTTCACAGGAGCATGCTTGTGTTTAGTTCATAATTTAATTTACATATAGAGTTGATTGCATTTCGTCCACTCGATAACTTTCACCCAAAACTGTACCATAATATTACAAGTAAACAATTAACAACTTGTAACTTTCTCTTCTTCTTCTTTTGTCAGGACTCGTAATTTTCTCTTGAATAATCTGTTTAAACCAATTCCGTAATTTGGTAAGTAAACAATTAAACTTCCTCTTGAGCAATCAATGAACATTAATCCCGTCTATTTGTTCCGTTACTGTTGAACTAATAAACGGCAAGTTGAAGTATGAACTTTTAACTGGTACTTTAGAAAGTTCACTCTAATCTATGGGTATTTTTATCCGATTTGTTTAGGGCTTCGATCAACTATATACACAAGCGACAATTAAATACCTCCTCTATTTTTTTATTTATCGTTTTGATTTTTGCACACATTTCAATATGTTTTGACGGGTTGGTTAAAAGCATAATTTTAAAAAATTATTTTATGAATTAAAATATAAATTATCTATTTTTATTTTAAAAAAATTATAAATAATATTTCTAACTAGTCGATCAAAACACATTGGAATGTATAAAAAATTAAAACGATAAATAAAAAATATAGGAAGTAAATGCTTTTAAATGATTCACATCTATGTATGTGCGTGAGATAAAATTGTATACAACAACTCCTTGAGCAAGAGTGTCGATGATAGGATAGATTATGCCATATTTCGGATTCGTAATTAAAATTGGTTTACACTTTAACTCATTGCTTTACAAATTAGCTTCTCGTCTTCTCTCGTCAAGCGAATGCTACGTGACTATGCTTATGTGAAATGGGGAGATTCCCTTAAATGTTCAGGCTAAAAAATCTAACTTTACTACTGTTCCATGGATCTAGACCCGATAATTTTTGACATAACACGAAAATTTTATGTTTATATTTGATACAAATATATACGATACAAATATGATACGAAAATTTTATGTTTATATTTGTGTTTGCATTTTGAGCATACGACAGGAGATACACAACTGAGAATTTACCCTTTAGGTACACGACACGACACGAGATACACGAAATAAATATATTTTTAAATAAATATAAATATTTATTATAACTATAAATACCTAAATTAAATAAATATAAATATGTATAATTATAATGAATACTTTTAAACTAATGCATAACTTTATACTGTTGTAAGTATAAATGATTTAAATGTATATATTTCATATAATTGTGTCTATATATATTAATATTCAATTGTATACAAAACACGACACAAAATAGAGGAACACGAACACGAAAGTACACGAATCCTAAATGGGTCGGTTTTGTATTTGACCTTTGAATACACGACACAAAATGTACACGACACGGACGAATTGCCAGGTCTACATACATTTATACAAGTCCTCAATCAATGATAAAATTGATTACAAGTATACCGAAAATAATAGTATGAAATGCAGGGCCGGTCTTAGAGATTTGGGTGTTCTAGGAACTTATAAAATTGTACCCTTTTTTAAACTTGATTTATTTTAATATTAAATTAAATTTTAATAAAAGATTTACAATAGGATGAAATAGTAGAGATCAATATAAACAATAGTAATAAAAGCGAAAGTTTGAACCTTGATTACAAAAGATAATAATATCATTGATTCATTGACTAGAAACATAATAATTTCACATGTTTAAACCGTGAGGAAACAAAATTGCAGTGTATACTCGTAAATTGCTGCGTATATTGAATACCTTAATTTTCTCGACATAACGTTTCCTTCGCCGGAAGTCAAAATAAACCTGCACAAATAGCATGCTGTAACCAAAGACTTATATCTCCAGAATTAAAGAAAAGCTTAAAAGAGGAAATGAAGAACTGGAATGGAAATTACTCAATAAGAAAACATAAACTTGAAAGTTACAAGGCAAAAATAAATCAGTCACACTCGATACCCTCTCTCTCATTCTAATGTCTATCATATAGACTCTCTCCTGCCACGTGGCGACTAATCATTGGTTTCCCAATCATTTCTGTTATGACACTAGATCCAAGAAATATGCTCTACTCCATTACTACGACATCGTATCAATACTTTATTTAAGATGACCAGCCCGTATAAGTATTGAATTTATATTAACCAATTAACTAAGGACAGCTAATTTGTTACATTACTCCTCCCTTAAATCAATCCTAGTCCTCAAGATTGAAGTCGGGGTACTCCTCCACCATCAAGCTAGCATCCTCTCAGCTTGCATCCTCAAGAATAGAATGCGACCAATGGACAAGCCACTGAACCACCGCTGCATTTCCTCGTTTAATCATCCTCCTTTGTAACATCTTGACATGATAGACAAGAAATTGACCCTCTGCTCCCACTTTTGGCAATGCTGTAATAGCAGTGTACTTTGAACCCACCTTTCTTTTAAGTATACTTATGTGAAACACAGGGTGTACAAGGCTTTCAGCAGGGAGTTTTAATTTATACGCCACCTTCCCTATTTTTTCCAACACTTCAAAGGGACCAAAGAACTTGTGTGACAGCTTTAAGTGCCTTCGAACAGCAACAGAGAGTTATCGGTATGGTTGGAGTTTAAGGAACACCATATTCCCCACATTGAATTCAGCTTCAATACGCTTCTGATCTGCATACGACTTGTACTTTTGTTGAGCCGACTGTATGGCTTGTTGCAACAACTGATTCATTATCTCTCTGTTAACTTGGAAGTCCTCAACTGATTGTACTTTAGATTTTTGCTGGGTTGAGACATTCACATATCTAGGCTGCACTCCATACAAGGCTTCGTAAGGACTACGTTTGATGGCACTATTATAAGTTGAATTATACCACCACTCCGCGAGGGGAAGCCACTTCACCCACTGTCTTGGTCGATGACTAACCATGGCCCGTAAGTATTGTTCCAGGCATCTATTTAAGCGTTCCGTTTGCCCCTCTGTTTGTGGGTGATAAGAAATGCTCATGTGAAGATGCGTTCCCACTGATTGAAATAGCTCCTTCCAAAAGTTGCTTGTAAAAAGCTTATCCCTGTCTGATACTACGGTCTTTGACATACCATGGAGTTTATAAATATTATCCAGAAACAGTTGTGCTACTTGAGTAGCGGTAATTGGGTATGACAGTGTCATAAAATGGCCAACCTTGGTGAACTTGTCAATCACTACTAAGATACAATCTTTATTGTCAGACCTGGTTAAGCCCTCAATGAAATCTAAGGAAATATCCTCCCATATCTGACTTGGAACCGGAAGTGGCGGTAGAAGACCCATGGGATGCTGATTTCCACTTTTAATTCGCTGACATATGTCACATTCTTGCACATATTGTGTAACATCCTTTTTCATGCTAGGCCAGTAAAAAAACTGGGACAACCTTTTGTATGTAGCCTCTTGGCCAGAATGGCCCCCTGCTGGGCTATCATGTAGCTCCCACAATATCTGTTGCCGCACATTTCCAGCTTGACCAACCAGTACTTTTCCATTTATTGTGATGAGCCCGTGACTATATCTATGGTGCTGAAAAGTGGAGTCTCCAATAGCCAGCCCTTGTATGATTCCTTGTGCTGTCACATCACATCATAGCTGGCCAAAACCTCTGTCAACCAGCTCGATTGCACAACAGTTATAGCTCGTAATCCACCCTCTTGCATTGTATTAGAGTCAACAGCAATAGGTAATCTTGAAAGGGCGTCGGCCACCACATTCTTTTTCCCCTTTTTATAAACTATTTCATAGTCAAGTCCCAACAACTTAGCCAACCACTTCTGTTGAAATAAAGCGGACAACCTTTGCTCCAGTAGAAACTTCAAACTTTGGTGGTCTGTTTTAATCATGAAATGATTACCTTGAAGATAAGTGTGCCACTTCTGGGTGGCCATCACGATATCTAGTAACTCCTTCTCGTACGTTGAAAGGGATTGGTGCTTCGTTGTGAGACCTTTACTCATGTACGCCAAGGGCCTGCCCCTTTGCATAAGCACAACTCCTACACCCACACCACTCGCGTCCGTTTCAACTACAAAAGGGAGGTCGTAATCTGGCAAGGCCAAAACGGGAGCAGTTATCATGGCTTTCTTGAGATGCTAAAATGCTTCCTCAGCTTCGTTAGACCAATGAAAGGCTCCCTGTTTCAAAAATTCGTACGAGGTCGACTTATCAAGCCATAGTTTTTCACAAATTTTCGGTAATATCCGGTTAGACCCAAGAAGCCCCTGAGTTATTTCACGTTTTGAGGAGAAGGTCATGACTGCATTGCCTGTACTTTACTGGGATCTGTTGCCACACCCTCCTGAAATATGATGTGACCTAAGTACTCTAATTGGCTTTGTCCAAAAGAGCATTTACTCATTTTGATATATAGATGATTGCTTCTCATTTTCTGTAAGACCACCTTTCGATGCTCCATATATTTCTCAAAAGTATTGCTATAAACAAGTACATTATCAAAGAACACTAGCACGTACTGTCGAATTTCATCTTGAAACACTTCGTTTATCAAGGCCTGAAATGAAGCAGGAGCGTTGGTAAGTCCAAACGGCATGACACGAAACTCGTATAGGCCTTGGTGTGTACGAAATATTGTCTTGTAAATATCCTCTTCAGCCACACGTATTTGATGGTAACCTGCCCGTAAATCCAGCTTGGAAAACCATTTGGCTCCTCCTAATTCATCCGAGAGCTTATCAATGATTGGGATTGGATACTTATTTTTCACCATGATGCCATTCAATCCCCTATAATCAACACACATGCGCCAAGAACCGTCCTTCTTTTTGACAAGTATGATAGGAGAAGCAAACGGACTTTTGCTATGTTGAATGAATCCAGCTTGCAATAGTTCCTTAATCTGCTTTTCAATTTCCGTTTTTTACACATAAGGAACTCGATAGCCCTGTTGATTCACGGGTTGGCTACCAGTCAAGAGGGGAATCTGGTGATCATGCTTCCATACTGGAGGCAACCCGCATGGTTCTGCAAATATATCTTCAAACTGAGTTAACAACTCCTGCAATCTGGAGTGCTTGTGTGCATCCAGTTCTGTATGACTCGGGATGGCAGTACTGGCACTTATATAATACAAGTAACCTTGTTGTTGTAGGTTTGGAGAATTAAGCAATTTCTGCAACTTCTTACAACTTACTGTCTGCAAATTTCCGCTAGTATCCAATCCTTTAAGAAACACTGGTTGTCCTTCTTTATTGATAGTGATGGTAAGAGCCTAAAAATCGAAAGTTATTGGATTGAATTGCTGCATCCAATCAACTCCCAATATGACATCAGAGCCACCAAGGGGGTACAACCTCAAATCAGATGTGAACATATGGCCCTGAATAGAATATGGCAGGTCCTTACAAGCAGTATCAATTAATTTAGTGGTGCCATCAGCCACAGTTACCGATAAAGTAGGAGTCACTTCAACTACTAGGCCTAACTGTTTGACCAATTGGGAATCAATAAAGCTATAGGTGGAGCCACTGTCCACTAAAATGTGCACTCTTCTATTTTTGATCAGCCCCTGAAACCTTAATGTACTGAGAGACTTGCTACCTGATAAAGCATTGAGAGATATTTCCCCAGCAATTTCCTTGTCATGTAGAAGATACTCCATTTCATCTAATACCTTATACACATCCCCTTGTTGTTTAGTGTCATCTTCTTCTCCCACCATAGAGTACAACCTTACTTTACACTCTTTACTGGGATGGTATAATTCATCGCAGTGAAAACACTGCCCTTTCTCCCTTCTAGCCATAATATCCTTACTATATAGAGTTTATCGTGGAGTTTTAAACTCTTTTGACACATAACTCTTACCTGTGTGCGAAACAGATGGAGTGAATGAGAATTGAGCCTCTCTAGGTAACAAAGGAGGCTTAGCAGGAGCTCCTTTCATCAGTGTAGGCATGGTAGGCTTAGAAGACTTAGCTTCCTCCTGCTTAGCGATGAACACTGCATCACCCAGTGTTTAAGGACGAAACATTTTAACAGTACCTTTAATATACTCCTTTAATCCAATGACAAAGCTGGAGACAAAGTATTCCTCCGTAAACCCTCGGTGTTTTGCTACTACCAAAGCCCTTAATTCTTCAAACTGGTCTTCATAATCAGTAACATAACCCACCTGTCTTAACTTATTAAACAAATCCTGAACATCCCTATCCTCTGGATTCTCAAACCGAGTGACCACATCATTTATAAAAAATTTCCACTGGATGTTAGGGCGACTAGATAGGTAAAATCGAAACCACACATTGGCTTTACCCTCAAAATGCATACCAGCCAATTTAACCTTTTTACTATCATCAATAGCAATGAATTCAAAGTACTGTTCAGCTTTGATAATCCAACCTTTAGGGTCTTGGCCATTGAATTTAGAAAATTCAAGTTTAGGGTGGGGATTGAAAGAAAATTCAGGCCTGGGAACATGTTGAAAATGTAAAGGAGGAACATGACTAGGATGTGTGTACATGTGCAAGTGTGAAGGAGGAACTAATGGTGGGACTAATACCTGATGTTGACCACTATTAGTTTTAGCAGTAGTATTAGTGTTAACAAAAGGTGTAGGATGAGGGATGGCATTGGTAGTTGTGTAAAATGGAGGGGGCATAGGCATAGTACCGTTAGTAGAGTAAGCATACTGAAAAGGGTTCATAAACAGACTCGTAGGTGGGGGCATAGATGTTATAAAGGTAACATGATTCAAAGGGGTAGAAGCATTTAAATTGAAAGGAGAGTTAGAGTTTGAAGCACTTGTTACCATAGGAATGACAACATCATGCTGGGTGGCTCCAGAAACATTGTCAGAGGTCGGAATTGACTGTGCTTCCATGGATTCCGTGGAACAATATTGATGTAACGCCTTGAACATCAACTTGATCTCTTCCATTCCGGTTTCAAATCGATCTAAACGAGTGGTGACATCGTTAAACCGATGCTCAGAGTCAACCCGCGATTTACCCAACTCCTCCGAAAACTCTTGCATCCTGCTTTTATGGGAGGCGAGTTTTTCATCCATTAACTTCATTCGAGTACCTTCCTCCATGGCTGAGGAAAGACGAGCTCTGATACCACTTGTAACCAAAGACTTATATCTTCAGAATTAAAGAAAAGCTTAAAAGAGGAAATGAAGAACTGGAATGGAAATTACTGAATAAGAAAACATAAACTTGAAAGTTACAGGGAAAAAATAAATCAGTCACACTCGATACCCTCTCTCTCATTCTAATGTCTATCATATAGACTCTCTCCTGCCACGTGGCGACTAATCATTGGTTTCCCAATCATTTCTGTTATGACACTAGATCCAAGAAAGATGTTCTACTCCATTACTACAACATCGTATCAACACTTTATTTAAGATGACCTACCCGTATAAGTA
Organism: Apium graveolens; assembly: GCF_009905375.1. NCBI lineage: Eukaryota > Viridiplantae > Streptophyta > Magnoliopsida > Apiales > Apiaceae > Apium > Apium graveolens. The sequence goes on from NC_133652.1 coordinate 28,839,211, forward strand.
TTGAATTTATATTAACAAATTAACTAAGGACAGCTAATTTGTTACACATGCTTATCCAAATTGTCACATTAATTGAAACATAAGTCACTTTATTAATTGATAATAAAATAAACGAATGTGTATTGGATTTTCTTAAAAAAATCAATATTTAAATTGGGTCTTCGTACTTTTAACTTCTTAATTTTCTTTTACATATTCATAGTTTTTTTTTACATTTTGTTAATGATAAAACTATTTAAGGAAATGACGGGGGAGAGTAGCAAAGAAGCAATACATACATATAATCACAGTTCGAGCATATGCACTTGGAAAAAAAAGTTAATTCATGAGTTTTTACCATTTTATTTTAATAAAGTAGTGTATTCATTCCTTTTTCACTCCAATTACTCCCTCTCACTCGATTCATGAATTGCTCCATAAATTTTTCATGAATTTATCTATGTCTATCATTTGATGGAGCCTACAACAATAAAATTATTTTTCATTGTTTTTTTTGCTTTTTTCTGAAACATCAACTGCTATACATACACCAACTGCTATACATACTCCAACACCTATATTTTAAATAATGGTTAAATTTTTGACTTATAAATAGCGGTCCTCAATTTTTATTTGTCACACAAAAATTTTAAATTATAAATTTTTTTTTTCATATTTTTTGTAATTCATATATATTTAAAAAAATGGGTACCAATTAATGATTTCGATAAAAAATTATTTTGTGATTCTATAATTAGATGATCATGCTGTAATTTATGATATTATGGATATTATTTGTGGGACAATTAAATAATAGAGATGAAATTAAATTTATGAAGTAAAATGTAATTTTTTACTTGATGAATAGTAACCGATGAATTGATGGGGTTTTACGGGTGCATAAAAATGAACAAAAATAATTGATTCATCGCGAATAGTAATCAAGTCCATTAATTCAATCCATGAATTGATGAATCAATGGATTTCATGGGTGTAGGCATGTCAATGGATCGGGTTTGGATCAGATCGACCTAAATCCATATCCATATCCATTTATTTTTTCGGATTCAGATCGGATCGACTCCGGATTTTTTATAGGCCGATCCATATCCGGATCCGTTCGGATCACGGATTTCGGATCGGATATCCGCTCCATTTATGTATATTTATCTTTTTAACTTCAATTATTACATTTTTTTTTAAAATTGACAATTTCGAAAAATATTAAAATACAAGTAGAATATAACGAAGTCCAAAGATAAATGAAAGTATTATATGAATTGAGACTTGGGTTATGCGGCTCTAAAATATAAAAGAACTAGGGTTATAAAAATAAACTAAACTATGAAGATCAAACCGAACAAAATATAGATAACGGGACTTGACTCGAGGATAACGGGACTTGACTCGAGGATAACGGGACTTGACTGGAAATAAAAGTGTTATATGAATTGAGACTCGGGTTAAGCGGCTCTAAAAAGTAAAAGAACGAGGGTTATAGAAATGGACTAGACTATAGAGACCGAACCGAACGAAATATAGATAATGAGACTTCACTCGAGGATAATACGTTTAAAATTAGAATTATTAAAAAATATTTATTACATTATATATATATAAACCGGACCGGGTTATTAACGAAACGGATCAATCTAAATCCATATCCGCTCCATTTATAATCGAATTTTTCTTATCGGATCGGATCTCGAATCGGAAATTTAATAGGTCGATTCATATCCACTAAAATGACCTCGGATTGGATCGGGTCGGATCGTAATCAGAGTGTTTACGAGAATGTGTGTATATTTTGTCTTACTTCACAAGGGTTTTTATACCCAATTCTGCCTTGAATGTCCAGCTGTTACAAATCATTAAGGAGGGAGTGAAAAGGGGGCGTTATGTCCCTTGTTCTTTCCAACGGTCTGCGAGTAATGGGCCTTGGCCTGAGCTTCCATGGGCCTTCGTCTCGCGGGCCTGAAGGTCCTTCGGCCTAGTAGCTTAACCACATATTGGGCCTTCGTTCGGTGGGCCCTGTTGGGCCTATAATAAACATGTCCATGTCCTTCGGCTGGGCCTTCGGGACGGCCGACGGACACCGGTCTCGGCCCATATTGGGGGAAAAGAACCCTAGGGAAACCGCTTCAGTTCCGCCTCAATCTTCGGTCGTACACGTGGCACGCTTGTGGGAACTTGCAGTGTATTAACTCGACAGCTGTTGGCACGTCTTCCCATGGCTCAATCTTAGACGTTGAATCTCAACCGTTTCAATCTGGGTCGTTTATTTTAAAAACCCCCAAACGTCGCCTTTACGAATTCATTTTAGGCACCTATATAAGCTCATTTGTGCATTTCCTTTTCTTTTCATCATTTTCAGTTTCTCCACACACAGTAAAAAACTGCAGCGAGTTTCTCAATCACTGGCAACAACAACTCCGTCTTCCCAGATTATCCCATCTCAATTCAAGAGCACATTCAAATCAGTAAGTTTCTTTTCTTGTGAAAGGCATATGTCATAGCCTACTTGTTTATTCGAGGTTTTAACTCAACTCAAATAAGGATGTAACAAGTAAATAGTGGTTCTATCGTCAGAGAGATCTCTCAAAGTAACATATGTCAAAGGATTAAGTAACATTGTTCGTCTACAGACTTGAGAACTTAATTCAATGGAAGAAGCTCAAGAAATTGATCAAGCCTCAGTGATATAAATCAAGATTGTGGATTTAATCAAGTGACTGAGATCTCGTCAGGGTATCAATTAATTACAGGGATTTAGTCTGAAGAAAATCAAGAGTATCAAAGTCAAGGCATGAAGAAATGTCACGGAAGTTAGTCACTCATGAACCAGACAGTACATCGAGTGTCAACATTGAAGTGGTGGAATTGATTCGTAATTGACAGTGATTTTCAGAAGATTTTCAGAAGAATGGTTGCTGCTCAAGATTAGTATTAATTCTCTATTAATAAATTAAGTCATATAATTTAATTAAGAGAATAAATTAAATCTACAAAGATTAATTTATTGATTAATTGAATTAATTGATTAATTAATTCAGAATTATTATTTGATTAAAATCTGTTTTAATCCAGCAAGACTATCTTTTGTATTAGCAAGACAATCGGTATGACAATCAATAGTCATACCGAAAGTCATGCTAGTTCATTTAGATTGTCTTGCTGAAAGTTCTATCAGTTCAATGGATAGTCCTACCGAAAGTCCTACCAGTTAAAAGGATTGTCATGCTAAGCAGAAAGGATTGTCTTGCCAGTTAAATCAAGGATTGATTTAATATAAAAGAACTGAAGCTGATTTCAATAGATGCAGTGAATTGAATATCAAACACAGCAGAACACATAACAAAAGAAAACTGCAGAGAACTTATTGCAAATTCTCAGATCATTTATTTCTAGTATGTATTGTTAAATCTAATCCACTAGAAATCCTTTTCTTGTTCTTGTGTAACTATCTAGCGGATCAAAATCCCTAGAACTTAATATCAAATTACATTTAGCATTTGATCCTTTTTATTACAAAAATAGAAAAAGTTCATGTCGAAGTTATTCTATATTTGGAATAATTTATTTGAGATTAATCCCTTGTAAACAATACCGTTGTTGTAACACCTTTCAAGTTTAATAATAGTTTTATTTAACTTGAATTTTGTTTCATTTTTTTATTCCGCATTTTATTCGATTAAACGGTATTGTTTGTATTTAACCCCCCTTCTACAAACATATTGAGACCTAACAATTGGTATCAGAGCCTTCTGATTAACGAACAAATCAAGATCCTAGACTTTTGTGATTCTTTCACTCCTTGAATTTTTATTTACTCAAAAAATTCATAATGTCTACACAAAAAGTTGGAACCGTTAAAATTCCACTATTCGATAAAAAAATTATGTTATGTGGAAGAAGAAGATGCTATTGTTTTTACAAGTTGCAAATCCCAAATATCTGGAAGTGTTAAAGAAGGGTCCAAAAATTCCGATGGTTATTGAACCAGAGATAATAGAAGATGATGTGGTGATTACCAAAGTTAGAACTTATGTAAAGAATCCTGAGGATTTTTCTCCTGCTGAAAAAGAAGAAGCCTCCCTGGATGCTAGCCTTCAATTAATTTTAGTAGATTCCCTTGATCCCTTGATGAATAGACATATGATGAACTGTAAAGATTCCATACACATCTGGGAAACTATTGAGGTGATTAATGAAGGCACAGACGAAGTTAGGGAGAACAAGTTAGAAATCCTAACCTCTAAGTATGAATACTTTAAATCCAATCCAGGAGAAGGAATCACTGAAGTGTTTGAGAGGTACAATGCATTGATCAACAACCTGAACATTAATGGTAAATAATATTCAATCAGGGAGGTCAACAAAAAGTTCCTTTTAACACTGCTAACTCATCTCGAACATAGAATCACTGCCATAAGAGAAGCAAGAGATCTGAGTGAGATTTCTTTGGAAAGGCTCTATGGTGTGTTAAAAACCTATGAGTTGGAGCAGATTCAGCAGAAGGAAGTCTACGGGAAAGGAAGAGTGGTCAGCACGTCTACTGCTCTAGTAGCTGATGAACAACAACAACAACCACAATATCAATATCAATAACAATCTCAACAGTCAGAAAGAATGGTACAGTCTTCCAAGGTTGAAGAAATGTGATAGTGGCAGAATTTGATCCTCCCACTACAAATCAATCAGGAGATGATTTTTATTCCTTGGAAGAACTGGAGCAATTGGAAGATGAGTCAATGTCCCTGATTGTCAAGAGATTCTCCAATATCAGATTCAAGAGGAATCCCAAGTTCAAGTACAAGTCCAACTACAACAGATTCCAGAAAGGTGGATCTTCATCCTCTAACACCAGCAGTGGTGGGTACAAAACAGGGATGGTTGATCGAAACACCATTCGATGCTTCAACTGCAATGAGTTGGGATACTTTGCCACAGAATGCAGGAAGCCAAAACAAGTTAGGAAGAACTCTTATGATTCTAATCAGAAGAGTAAATCTGAAAGGGCTTACCTGGCAAAGGGAAGAAGCTGGGATGATACTAACAGTGAAGATGAAGAAGTTGGGAATCTTGCTCTCATGGCTAGTGATGCAAACACCTCATCGTTAAGAAAAGAGGTAAAATTTACTGATGCTGAATTAGTTTATCATCTAGGAGGTTCCTTAGATTGTGCTCGTCGTGATAATGAAATGTTAAATCAACAAATCAAAGACCTTGAAAAAGAGGTCAATAAATTAAGACTTGTGCACATTAATCAAGATAAATTAAAAGAACAAGTATCTTTTCTAGAGAATAGAGTTGACTGTTATAGACAACTCGAAACTATTCTCAAAGACAAGATCACCGGTCTTGAGGTTAAGGTTAAAGCTTACTTTAATTCTTGTTCGAAGTCTAAAGAGTTTTACAATAAGCAAGCTGTTAATCAAACATCTGGAATAGGTTATGATTACAATGTTGCTATTGGAAAATTAGGCATAAACTCCCCTCCTCATGTCTGTGCAAAAGGTAGGGAAGTACCACATGTGCTTAAGGGTGTTGATGAACCCCTCTATAAAGAATCAATTGCTGAACCATTTGATGAGACCTCATTTATTATTCAAGAAGAAATCCGTGCTGAAGATCTTGCTAATGAGAAAGCTGTTTCCAAGTCAAGTGTGTCAAAGGTTTCAGACAAAGTTATGAAAGCAACTGAGACTAACTCAGACACACATGAGTTGGATAACACATATGTCATGTCTACCATGCATAAGTTGCCTATTGTTAATCCCTCTCATAAAGCATGTGGTGTTCCTGATTGTATGTCTTGTGCTTTTAATTTGATGTATGCTTATTTTAATGGTAAGCATGTCTCTAATGATAAGACTACTCCTCGTCAGCATGTGAATAATAGGAAGCATGATAGGTCTAAGACTGCTAGTCCTCCTAAAGCTAGAAAGGAGACATTTGTGCCTAAGCATAAACAGAAATTTGTCAAGGCTGTTCACAAGGTCAAATATCCAGTCATTGAGAAAGTTGAGAACATTAAAGTTAAGAATGTTGTTTTGCCTAATAAAGGCCAATTTTACAAGTATGCCGGACCCAACCAAGCTTGGGTTCCGAAGAAGGTCTAATCCATTTGTATTGCAGGGTATTAAACAGGTACAACCGGTAGTGTGGATTCTTGACAGCGGATCGTCAAGACATATGACCGAAGATAGAGCCCTGCTATCAAATGTGGTTGAGAAAGCTGGCCCAGTGGTTACCTTTGGAGATAACAACAAAGGTTTAATTGAGGGATATGGTTGTTTGCTAGCTAGAAATGTTATCATTGAAAATGTGTATGTTGTGCAAGGACTTGAACACAATCTGCTTAGCATTAGTCAGTTTTGTGACAACGGCTACAATGTTTTATTCGACAAGCTGAAGTGTCAGATTCTGCACAAGAAAAATGAAAAACCCTCCTTGATGGGAATCCGGAAAGGAAATCTGTTCGTAGCTGACATGAACTCTAGAAGCAATCCTGAAGTCAATTGTTTCTATGCAAAGGCATCGTTAGATGAGAGTTGGCTATGGCACAAGAGACTTTCTCATCTCAATTTCAAAACAATGAATTCTCTTGTCAAAAGAGAATTGGTCAGAGGTCTGCCTCAGCTGGAATTCTCCCCAGAAGGACTGTGTAAGGCTTTCCAGAAAGGAAAGTCAAAGAAAGTAAGTCACAGAGGCACTGACACATCCTCCATAACTGGTGTTCTGCAATTATTGCACATGGATTTATTTGGACCAGTTAATGTTCTTTCGATGTCAAAGAAGTGTTACTGTCTTGTGATAGTTGATGACTATTCCAAGTATACGTGGGTTTTATTCCTTCACTCTAAGGATGAAACACCACAAGTTGTGATTGATCATATTAAGTTGATCGAGTTAGATTCTAATGTCCCGAGCAATAAGGTCAGATAATGGAACAGAATTCAAGAATTCACTTCTCAATGGATTCTATACAAACAAAGGGATTACCAGACAATTTTCAGCTCCTAGAACCCCTCAGCAAAATGGAGTGGTAGAAAGGAAGAATCGTACATTGATTGAAGCTGCAAGAACGATGTTAAGTGAATCAGGTCTTCCAATGTACTTTTGGGCTGAAGCTGTCAATACTGCATGTTATACTCAGAATCGAACTCTAATCAACAAAGACTTCATGAAAACTCCTTATGAGATTATGAATGAACAGATACCTTCTATCAAATACTTTCATGTATTTGGTGCCAGATGCTTCGTGCTCAAGGATAGAGATGATCGTAGTGGTAAATTCGAGGCAAAGGCATATGAGGGTATTTTTGTTGGATATGGAAGAAGATCATACAGGGTGTATATCATTGATCAACACAAAGTAACTGAAAGTGTCAATGTTACATTTGATGACACTAAACTCCCTAGTATCCAAACTGAAGATCCTTCTGAGAAACTGAATTTTGATGATATGTCAGATTCAGAATCAGAACATGATCAAGAACCTGAGGTTGTTGCTGGTGAAGAACCTGTTAATCATGATGATACTCAAGGTAATGGTGATGGAAACTTTGGCAACAATGGAGATACCACTGCTATTGACGGAGAATCTTCAAGTCAACATGGCAATAATTCAGGGGGAGATGCTGAATGATCAACTAGTAGGACACAACATCCCAATAAATTTCAAGGCGAATCATCAAGATCAAATCTTCCAAGACAGACTGTCTGGAATAAAGCTCATCCTTTTGAGTTGATTATTGGTGATCCAGATGTTGGAGTCAGAACTAGACGTGCTACTCAAAATGAGTGTCTGTTCTCAGGATTTCTTTCTGAGATGGAACCTAAGAAGATTGAGGAAGCACTGACTGATCCAGATTGGGTGATTGCTATGCAAGATGAACTCAATTAGTTTGAACATCAACAAGTCTGGAAACTGGTACCTAGACCTACACACAAGAAAGCTGTTGGTACTCGGTGGGTATTCAGGAATAAACTAGATGAAGATGGTGTGGTTACAAGAAATAAAGCAATACTGGTAGCTAAAGGGTATTCTCAAGCTGAAGGCATCGATTATGATGAAACCTATGCTCCAGTGGCTAGATTAGAGGCCATCAGGATATTTCTGGCATTTGCAGCATTCTCTAACTTTAAAGTTTATCAAATGGATGTCAAGAGTGCCTTTCTGAATGGAAAGCTGGATGAAGAGGTATATGTAGAGCAACCTCCTGGTTTTGAAGATCCAGATAATTTGGATTTTGTCTACTTTCTTTTCAAGGCTATCTATGGACTCAAACAGTCTCCGAAAAAATGGTATGACACTCTCTCTGAATTTCTTATTCAAAATAACTTTATTAGAGGTGTCATAGACAAAACTCTCTTTTCTAAAAAGCATAAGAATGATACTATATTAGTCCAAGTCTATGTGGATGATATAATATTTGGGTCTACTAATGATAATCTCTGTAAGAGATTTGCTAAGTTAATGCACAACAAATTTGAAATGAGCATGATGGGAAAACTGAAATTCTTTCTTGGATTACAAGTAAATCAAAGGTTAGATGGAACTTTTATTTGTCAATCCAAGTATCTAAAGGAACTCCTCAAAAAGTACAATCTAGAGGATTCTGCATCAGCAAGGACTCCGTCAACTACAACTGTCAAGCTTGGACCATGTGAAAACTCCATTAAGGTAGATGTCACAAGCTACAGAGGTATGATTGGCTCGTTACTCTATCTTACTGCAAGTAGACCAGATATTATGTATGCTACATGCTTATGTGCAAGGTTCCAAGCGGATCCTAGAGATATTCATCTCATTGCTGTTAAACGAATCTTGAGATATCTTAAGGGAACACCAAATCTAGGTATTTGGTACCCTAAAGAATCTGGTTTTAACCTTGTTGGATATACAGATTCAGATTATGCAGGAAGTGTTGTTGATAAAAAAAGCACCTCAGGGAGTTGTTAATTCCTAGGTAGCATACTAGTCTCATGGTACAGCAAGAAACAATAAACAGTTTCCAATTCAACGGCCGAGGCTGAATATATTGCTGCTGGAAGCTGCTGTGCTCAGATCTTGTGGATTAGGAATCAGCTACGGGACTATGGCTCTGTATTGAACAAAATACTTATTCTATGTGACAATACAAGTGCAATAGCCATCACCAACAACCCTGTGCAGCATACAAGGACCAAGCACATTGACATTAGGTATCATTTTATTAGAGAGCACGTCATGAATGGTACTGTTGAACTATTTTTTGTTCCAACAAAAGAACAAATAGCAGATATTTTCACTAAACCTCTTGATGAATCCACATTTACCAGATTAGTTGGTAAATTGGGTATGTTGAATAGCTTTAGTGATTAAACTTGTTAATATCTGAAATCTGTTCTTGAATGAATTTACAAATGAATTTTTCATAAATGAAAAATTCATTTGCAAATTTATTTTATCATATTTTCCATAATACTTGCTTATTTTTTTGTAATTTTTATTATTATCTTATCTTATTTATTTATTCAACTTGTTAATTTTAATGTCTCAGAATATTTTATTTTCTCTAAAAATATTTTTCTATGAATTTTATTTGCTAAAATTCAAAAGAAATCTATTTTTGAACTGAAAATATAATTATCTCTGAAATATTTTAATTTTGTAAATATTCTCTAAAATATTTTATTATTTATTATTATTTATTTTTATTATTTTATATCAGCCTTTATTTCAGTTTGCTATAACTGGTTATTATATATTTCTGTGTTTATATGTTTTTATATATATATATCTGCAATGACAATCGGCAAGACAATCAATTGCCTTGCTGAAAGTCATTCCAGTATTAATTCTGTGTATAAGTTTATTTTATACTAGAATGACAATCGGCAAGACTATTGAAATTGTCTTGCTGAAAGTCATTCCAGTACATATATGTGTTTAATTTTAATTCAGTTTAATTTTATAACTGGCAAGAAATCGATATGACTATCAGATTGTCATACCAGTTATATTATTACTATTTTTGTTTTCTCAAATTGCCTGGTATGACAATCGGGAAGACAATCGGTATGACTTTCCTCGATTGTCATACCAGTTGTCTACTTAACGTTTTTTTTGTTTTGTTTTGTAAAATCATTCAGTTCAGTTTTCAAAATTCCAACAGTTCTTTTTCTCTCTTTTGTTTCTCTCTCTCAATTCGATCTCAAACCTCCATTGATACTTCTTACTCGAGTTTTTACTCAGCAAACAAAACTTCACTCCTGTAATATATACATACACGTATATACATACAGAAGTGCTGCCCAATTTATTTTTAAATTTCACTTCGTTTTTGTTCCCTTCAAAATCAGTGTTTGTTTGTTTTTGGGTATTTTTAGTTAATTTTTGTTTTGTGTCTTGTGCGTTGTTCAGATCTGTTATTGTGAGTTAAGAACATTAACAAGATACATTACTTTCTAAATTTTTTGGATATAATTGATTTAATTCGAATTATTAAATTAATTTAATTAATTCGAATTTTCTTAATATTACTCTTAAAATTCTGAAAGTGTGTGTTTTATTATATTTTTTAATCTCTCAATTTCCAAATTGTCTCGCATAATCTTGTTGGTTATTTTAATCCAGATAAATGTGATGTGGAAAAATTTAAGCCGTGGATTAGATTTTTAAATAAACATTCGATTGTTACCTCTGCTATTAAATCAAATGTGATTTTAAATGTCGATCTGCTCAGACTGATTTTCACAACCTCTACTGTGGCCGATGATTTTAAATCTTTTCATTCACCGTGGCAAACACACAGTATGTAGTTGATGAAACAGTCGTCAATCGAGCGTTAAATTTTCCATTGGACAATTTTTGTAATTTGCCCTCTGAAAATGATATTTCAAACTTTTTCCATGCTATTCACTATCAGGGGGTGATTAACTTAACCAAGTTGTCTAAATCCAATTTGGTTTCTGAATGGGACATTTTCTTCGATACACTTTCTAAAGTATTTGCCAACTGCACTAAATCCAACTTTCACAACATCACTTCCACTCTGCAGTATATTGGTCTTGCGGTTATTTTCAATCAAAGGATCAATTTTGGCAAACTACTTTTACCCATTCTTCTGAGACGTCTCACTACTGCTTTACGTGATCATTCTACAAATCGTAGGGTTTCGTGCTACTACGCTCGTTTTCTCATGCTCATAGCAGAACATCTTCTTTCACTGAGCATAAAGCTCTTTTTGCTAACTCTTCAGTAACCGAACCCCCTCCAGTAAGCAAAATGATTTACACACGCCAAGACACAACCTTCAAATTCATGCAAGTTCCAGTACTTGTATCTGCTTTCATGGCCACTTACATTCCTTTACCTATCTTCAATCTTCCCGGTCATGAACAGCAACCTCAACCTCCAGTGGTTCAAACCACCCAGGCTCAAACATCAGATGCTCTTCCTCTGCAGGTAATAATTCCTCAAACTCAAACTATTCCTCCTTCTGTTGAAAGACCCCCAGTGGTTGATAGGACTGACCATGAAGTTGTAGAACCACAGCTTCAATCCCAGGTCATAGAGCCAAACACAGAGTCACAACCTATCTCAACCTCTCCCCCACTGTCTAAAATGTTGCCTAGAAGGTTAGTAGGAAGTGGTATGTTGGTGGATGTGAATGAACCCTCAGTTCTGCCTCCTCCCAAGAAAAGAAGAACATTTACTGAGGCATCTGAAAGCCCATCCTTGTCCTCCCAACAGGACATGGACTTTGATATGGCCAGTGAACAGTTACTAGAGACATTCTATCAACAAGATGAATCTATTGAAATTCGCCATTGGGCCATGACATCCTGTACTGAGTCAAGCACACTTCCATTACTCATAATAGAAGCATACAGACCAATAGATGATACTCAGGACACGGAGCGAGGAGTGCACATTGAGTCGGTTATAGTGCCTGCCATAGTTACGGCAGAAGAGCAGTCACATGCTTCTGAGGGAAAATCTGACTCTCAGTCACCCTTAACAGAGTCATTTTCTCCCCTCCCATATCCAACACCTCTGGCTCCCTCACGGGATTCTCCACTCGCAGATTTATCTGGAGAAAGTGGAGGGCAACTCGGTCAATCTATCCCTGAAGCAAATCAGACATCTATTTTACATGAAAAGATAGGTTTGACTGAGGATCGGGACTCGCGAATTCCCATTGCACCACCACTGACCTCTCTTGAAGAGGCTAGGGTGATTTTAAATGCAGGTATAGAAGATCAGCATCAGGAAGACTCCTCACGAGCAATAATATTGAGAGATACACAAGCACGTGAGTTGAGTGAATCAAACAGGAGAGATATTCAGGTGAGCGCACACACAGACACAAACACTGAAAATCTGTTAGCTCAAATTGCTGAACTGAAAGAACTTGCAAAAAGTCAGGCTGAGGCTCAATCATTCAAAGCACAAGTGGTTGAACGGTCTTCTTCTTCCACCCCTGTCAATAATCAGCTGGCTCTCATCAGGACTGAAATATCAGATTTGAAGACCTCTGTTGTACCAAAGCTTAACTCAATCCAGGCATCTCCAACTTTATCAGCTGAAGACATTTCAAACTTCTGCTCTCTCCATACAAGAATGACTTCTCTTGAAGACTTGGTTGAAATGAATCATTCACTGGATTCCTCCAGATTTCTGAAGATAGAGACGGGCATGGAACATCTCAATGAAGGGATGAAGCACTTGTACTTCATGATCAAAAATTCTCACTGCCCTAATGAAGAACAAAGGACTTTCTTTGAAGGGCCGTCTGGTGGAGGCTCAGGCTCTGGAGGTGATGGAGGTCATGGAGGATCTAAGGGAAAGTCTGTAGAAGATTCCTCAACTAAGGAGGAGAAGAAAGGGAGAAGTGGAAAGGGAAAAGAAAAAGATTCTTCTGCTGGAGGCACATGGAAGGCTGATGATGTCTACTATAGTGGAGAACAGGATGACTTTGATATTTTTGACATTCCCACTGAACCAGTCTTGGAAGATAAAGATGGTGTCTTTGAAGCTGAGGAGGAAAGTGATTTTGGAGAATGGGAAGAGAAAGCTCAAGTGGATCCTGTTTTTGAGAAAGAGTTTCAACTGCAGCAGTCAGAGTTGAAAAGAAAAGAAGCTGAACTCAAAAAGGTATCCCAGATCATTGATATGAGGAAAAATATTGAACGAACAGAAACTCTTGAAAAGCAACGTCTTCATGACATTAAAGCTAAAGAAAGGAGAAGAGATGTCAGACTGAAGATTGGTGAAAAATGGGATGAAGCTAGGAGAGTACTTGATATGCCTCAGCTGAGCACAAACAATGATAGGCAGTTTCTACATCTTCTGGACAAGCTGGAGATCTCTAATCCAAACAATGACGTGTACATGAATGCTATAAAGACTGAAGTCTCAAGGATCACAGCTGCCTTTGACAGATCTCTAAATAAAATGAACATATTTGTATATTGTCAGAGCGAAGGATCTTTCAAGGTATCACTTCATCTGTTTGAGAATCATTCTTTATCAGAGATTTGGGTTCTTCTCAACAAAGTCAAAAGAAGCTCAGAATTGAATGAAGTTCTTCAAGAAAGGCTCAAAGAGTTTGCCAGCAGGGCTAGTCCTCAAGTGGTCAACAATCCTCATCAGATAAGATTCTTTAAGTCTGACTGTCTTCAAATCTACCAGCTCGATTCACAATCTCTTAAAGACTACTCAGCTAAGCATCTTGTCTGGATGGAACATCACCTAAGAACTGCTGGATATTCATCCATATTGAAAACTCAAGCAGCTGATCTGATTCAAGCTTATTGTGAAAAGAATATTAAAAGGTACACTCAGTTCAAGAATAAGCTAAAGTCGGTTGGAGTTCAACCAGTCAGACCAGCCAGCTTCACTTCTGAAAAGGATCGTGTCTTTGACAAGGAGTTGCTTCAAGATTTGGAAGAAGGTGAATTCGGAAGGGAAGACAACTGAATTCAATTAGCTCAAAACTTAATATAATATGATTAGGGCTTTATGAATCAAGATAGACTAATGTAGTTATATGTTCAGACTAGAGGAACATCTATCTTGTATTCACTTGTAAATTTCTTTTGGAATCTGGAAAATGTTAAATATAATTCAGAACTTTCTTGCTATTTACTTTGCATTACTGTTTATATCTTTTTCTTATTTGTTAGTTGAGTTATCCTTTAGGTATTTGTTGTTATTGTCTAACATACAAATAGGGGGAGATTGAAAGGCATATGTCATAGCCTACTTGTTTATTCGAGGATTTAACTCAACTCAAATAAGGATGTAACAAGTAAATAGTGGTTCTATCGTCAGAGAGATCTCTCAAAGTAACATATGTCAAAGGATTAAGTGACATTGTTCGTCTACAGACTTGAGAACTTAATTCACTGGAAGAAGCTCAAGAAATTGATCAAGCCTCAGTGATATAAATAAAGATTGTGGATTTAATCAAGTGACTGAGATCTCGTCAGGGTATCAATTAATTACAAAGATTTAGTCTGAAGAAAATCAAGAGTATCAAAGTCAAGGCATGAAGAAACGTCACGGAAGTTAGTCACTCATGAACCAGACAGTACATCGAGTGTCAACATTGAAGTGGTGGAATTGATTCATAATTGACAGTGATTTTCAGAAGATTTTCAGAAGAATGGTTGCTGCTCAAGATTAGTATTAATTCTCTATTAATTAATTAAGTCATATAATTTAATCAAGAGAATAAATTAAATCTGCAAAGATTAATTTATTGATTAATTGAATTAATTGATTAATTAATTCAGAATTATTATTTGATTAAAATCTGTTTTAATCCAGCAAGACTATCTTTTGTATTAGCAAGACAATCGGTATGACAATCAATAGTCATACCGAAAGTCATGCTAGTTCATTTAGATTGTCTTTGCCGAAAGTTCTATCAGTTCAATGGATAGTCCTACCGAAAGTCCTACCACTTAAAAGGATTGTCATGCTAAGCAGAAAGGATTGTCTTGCCAGTTAAATCAAGGATTGATTTAATATAAAAGAACTGAAGCTGATTTCAATAGATGCAGTGCATTGAATATCAAACACAGCAGAACACAGAACAAAAGAAAGCTGTAGAGAACTTATTGCAAATTCTCAGATCATTTATTTCTAGTATTTATTGTTAAATCTAATCCACTAGAAATCCTTTTCTTGTTCTTGTGTAACTATCTAGCGGATCAAAATCCCTAAAACTTAATCTCAAATTGTATCTAGCATTTGATCCTTTTTATTACAAAAATAGAAAAAGTTCATGTCGAATTTATTCTAGATTTGGAATAATTATTTGAGATTAATCCCTTGTAAACGATACCGTTGTTGTAACACCTTTCAAGTTTAATAATAGTTTTATTTAACTTGAATTTTGTTTCATTTTTTTATTCCGCATTTTATTCGATTAAACGGTATTGTTTGTATTCAACCCCCCTTCTACAAACATATTGAGACCTAACATCTTGCTTTTCAATTTCCCGGTACATTTGCATGCAAGTTTCTGTGTTTTATGATGTTTGCATGTGGGCTCAAGGGTTTTTATCTGGGTTCTGAGTTTAGGGGACTTTTCTGGGTTTTATACGTGTGTTGTTGCGCTTTTTGGAGTTTTTAACCTTTTGGGCATTTCTGGGTAGGAAATAGAAGTTTTTCTGGGTTCCCCTATGGGTTTAAAGATGGCATGCGAGGTGTTTTTTGGCCAAAAATGCTCTTCGGGGGGTTCTTGGCCTAAGAACATCCTTCAAGAGCCGACCCGGGGGCTGATGGGCGGTTCGGAGTTTAAAGATGGCAGGCGAAGGGTTTTCTGGGGGCGAGTACATCCTTCGGGAGACTTGCCCTTTAGAACAGTCTTCGGGAGCCGACTCCGGATCTTTTTCTTGTTCGCTCGGTTCTGGGACATGTACTCGGCCTTCTAATGTTTTTTATTTTTCCTTTGTCGTGTCCCGAGTACATGGACTAATGTCACTCTTTTTCCGAATACAGGGAGATGGACTGAGCGAACCGCCCCCCCCCAGAGACTTGGGATCCGAGGTCGGGCACTTTGGTGGGAACCTCTTCCATCAGCCTCAAGAGAACGGGTCGGGATCTTTACGGTTTGGTGGCGAATTACCCGGCGGCGAATAACCGGTCGGAGTTGACGAAGGAGAGAATAGTCCAGATGTATTCGAACTTCTTCGTCCTTCGGAATTTCTTTTGGCTCTACGCCCCCAAGGAGCACGAGCGGATTTATGACACGCCTGGAGTGCCGGAAGGGTTTGGAGGCTGTGTCGTCGGGATCTCGGAGGCGGCCTTCAAATGTGGCTTCAGAGTGCCGATTCTGAAGATGGTGAAGTGGCTCTTCAGACATATGGGGATCCCAATGGATTCATCCATATCAATTGCTTCCAGAACAGGTGTCTCCATGCCGGAATTCGTCCAACTCCGAGGCTATTCTGGTGACATTACGACTTCCGGAAGAACCCGAAGAGTCCGGGTTTTTATACCATTGTTCGTCGGGCTGGCCAAGCGGATTGGACGACCACCAACTCCAGCAACAAACAAACCCATACTCACTGGTGTTTCGTGAGTGGTCGGAAATTGGCTCTGTTGGGCGTCTGGCGAGACGTGAACCCGACGCTGCTCCTCGCTCCGAGTCTAACGGAGAGGAAGAAGGAGGACTACGCGGCCCTGGTAGACGTCAATGTGAG
Source organism: Apium graveolens (assembly GCF_009905375.1). Taxonomy (NCBI): domain Eukaryota; kingdom Viridiplantae; phylum Streptophyta; class Magnoliopsida; order Apiales; family Apiaceae; genus Apium; species Apium graveolens. Next base: position 28,855,897 of record NC_133652.1, read on the forward strand.
CAAGTTGACTCCCGAAGAGTTTCGGGATAGAGATTAGCTCCTCAGCTTGTGGGGTGGGGATAACAAAACTTCTTCCTTCATTCTTTCCCTAAGTAGTTTTGTTCGCCCGCATATTTTGTTCCTTTTTTATGTATTCTGTTATATATGTTCGTGCTGACTTGTCGCCTGTTTACATTTCAGTGTCTTCAAGAGAGGCTCTGATAGAGAGGAAGAAGGCCAGGGCGGCCGAGAAGAGGGCCGCAGAAGAGGCGGCGAAGAAGAAGGCTGCTGATGGAGGGTCCACATCGAATCCCTCAGAGGAGACGGAGGACAGATCGGAGGCGGAGAGTGTGACGCCCTCCAAACCTGGGTCAGAAATTTGGGGTCCACAACACATACCCAATATATAAATCTGTATATGAAATATTATTTGCAATGACCCTGCTTTACATAACCACAGATCGCAACAGGTTAAAGTATGAAAATAAGCCACAACCTTAACTTTTATTACAACGTACCAAATCTCAACTAATTTAAGTTACAACTGACATTGAAATTATTCTTACATTCTTATTATCTCACTACCATATGAAGCTTCTTCTAGCTCGATCCAACTCAAACTGGAATCCTAGCTCGCACTTTGGACTGAGGGACTTCACTATCATCCATATCCTTCTTAACTGTAAAATACATAAAAAGATTCGCAAGAGTGAGCTAACTAGCTCAGCAAGTCACAATGACAATAATTGAGGTTAATTAATGATCAAACGAGATGGTTAAGAGGAATCAAATTTACTGCTAAACAATCATTAGAACTGGATATTCATTTTAAGTTTTAAAAACCAAGGTTAGGCTGTTGATCAGTCACGCACTAACCCCGAGCAAAGCACACAGCACTGCTCTCATTACTGGATCCAAGGCACACATTGGCCTAACTTGACCATTGATATGGTCTGGCCACGAATCTGGTCCCTATATAAAAACTATCCAATTCTAAAGCAGTTCAATATGATAAACAATATAATTCAATAAAACAAGATCGTAATCAACAGTGATGAAATATTTGTATAAAGGCATAATGCATTTCATGAGTATCATAAGGGGTATCGAAGTAGGTATAAGAAATGGCCTCCAGCTTGTAGGAGAATCGGGTATTAGAGGAACAATGGTTTACAAGATTTAGTTCTTTGATGTCGCAAGGTATGGTTGAGTATAAAAGTTTCGGTATATTTAAACAATTTTGTTCCAGTGTTTAGTATATGATGGGTATATATTTGTGGAGTAGTATCGTATTTGTGTGGTTTAGTATCTGGTAAATCAACAAGAAATGGTTTACAAAAATAAGGCTTACGGCACAAAGATCAGCCGATGTGGCTCAGGTTTAAGGCTGAAGGATTCAAAGTGTTTCCAATATAAAACAGAGCTATTTTGAATATTAACAATATGTCATAAGAGAATTTAGAAATATTTGCAATGTATATCGAGAAAGGTTTAGAAGTACTTGCCTTATCACAATCGATTCCAATTTTACTTGTATTCGTCGAATAACTCTCTTCAACAATCACTCGTCTACTTTTCCTATGCCTCGATTCTATTCTCTGATCACCTGCTTCCCTAACCTATGCCTTTCTTACTCTGCTAGGCATCATAAGTATCTATCAATATTTAACTCATACAATTCTATTTGACATACACTTCTGTCTACCCCTCGTTTCACCCAAATCCGATTAACGGATTGAAAGTTACGCTATAAACAAGTAATCACCGAACATATAGACCGACAGTCAACCAACAAGTCATATATAGCACATAGCATGTTAAATAATCAATGACATATCATTTATATAGAAGTTTCGGGTCATTAACAGGCTTTCAGATATTTAAAATGATTCTTAAAACATTTTTCGGAATTAAAACGGGTCGTTAGATCAGTTTCGAAGTAATAAACAGGGTTCGGCTGGCCAATTCTGGCTTCAAAATAATTTTATAATAATTATTGAGCCTCGAAAATAATTTAAAATAATATTTTAAAGCTCGAAACTATTTTTCAGAATTTTTAAATCAATTAAAACAATTAAATCCAATTAAATAATCAATTAAAATTAATAACTAATTAACTAATTAATCAATTAATATTTAAATTAATTGATCCATTAATCAATTAATTATTAATTAAAGCTTTAATTAAATAATTTAGATTTATTTTCGAATTAAAAACAGATTTTGGAATTAAAATAATCATTTTTAGAATTTTTTAAAATAGTTAAAACTATTTTAAAATCATTTTATAAAAAGAAATCCTATTTTTGAAAAGTTGATAAACAGAAATCTGATTTTTGAAAATAATTAATACAGAAGTATAATTTTTGTAAATTTATAAAACTGAGGTATGAAGTCGGAATATTAGGGAAAACTACAGGGGCCAAACTGAAGTTTTCCACCCCTGTGTCTTCTCCGATGAACTCACGTCGGCCGGACTCCATGGCCGCCGCCATGGAGCTTTTCCGGTGGCCGGAAACATTCCAGAAACAAGCCAGAAATTGCAGGGTTAAAGAACACGGTATCAGGAACTCAAATATCACAATCAATTCAAGCCAACATCCGTAAATCAGCCGAAAAATTAACCAGAAAAACCCCCCCGCCGCCTGGGTTCGTTTTTCCGGCGAGGTTCGAACTACGCAATCCAGAGATCGTCAGTTAACAAGTTACACATGAATCAATTTGTTTTTTCACGATCTACTCGATGATGTAATCAATTTCAGCTTTCAATCCCAAACAAAGAAACGCCTAAATCTAATTAAGAACATTCAAGCTACTAAAAACCCTAGTTCATCAATTCGAGAATCAAACACAAAATTAAACACGTTATTGAACTCCAAATCGGTCATATAATATACCAAAATCATCAGGATGAAAAGCTCTACAACATGCAATCATCAAATCAGCCAACCAATCATCCGAACAAAAATTCCTATTTTAAATCATTAGTAATTCGAATTAAAAACAGTTTGTAGGGAATTACCACTTGATTCTGCAGTGGTTTTGATGGAAGATTCTGAAAGTACAAATCAACAGCTTCGTTTTGAGTATAAGCACGCCAAAATCCGATATCGATAACGCCTCCGAATTTGTGTTTGATTACGAAGAACAATTTATAATTATAGTATTTTCTCTGTAAAACTCTGTAAATACTGTTTGCAAATAATTTTTGGTACGAAATAAAATACGGTAGAGGCTATTTATAATTACTGAAAATTAGTATCCCGTTGGATCATTCCGGATATAAAACGATACGTTTATTTGTAAAAACTGATCCAAACGGTACTGGTTTTCGGGATAATTATCCAAATCAATACAATTTGTTCTGCGGTCTTGGTCTCAGCGCCTGGTTACACGTATTACGAGGTGATAATTGTGATAGTTTAATAAAAAGCTCCCGTTTATCAAAAATACGAGTTTTATCGATTTACCGAAACAAATAATGTATTGAAAATGTTGCGCCGGGACCCGCGCAGGACAAACCGTACGCCGGATCGAAAAAGTCAAAACATGAAAAATGCTCAGAATATTGCAATTAGGTTAGGAAGGAGTTCTCGGAAGAGTTTCGGGTTATAAAAACGTAACAACGGATGACGTCGGTTGGTTCCCGATTTTATAAAATAGTTTTTAAATACTCGGAAAAAGATTTTGTAAAATCCATATAATTCCTGTAAAATCATAAATTATCATAAAAATAAATAGGAAGATATGACAATTATCTATATTTTATTTTGGACTTATAAAAATTAAAATACTCAATTAATATTATTTTTAAATATCCAAACACATATAACACTTAACAAATAATCTACAGAATAGATATTGAACATACATAATAATTATTTATTAATAAAATAATTACACGATATATCCCGAATATTACATCCTTCCCCCCTTCAAAGGATTCTGTCCTCAGAATCTCCTAAGAATACTAATGAGGGTACTTTGCTCTCATATCTTTTTCTAACTCCCAGGTTGACTCTTCAACCTTTGGGTTTCTCCACAGTACTCTGACTAACTTTACCACTTTATTTCTTAACACTTTCTCTCTTTCTTCTAGAATCTCTATCGGACTCTCTACAGTTGATAAATCTGTTTGAAGCTCTATTGGCTCGTATTCGATTACATGCCTCGAGTCTGGATTATACTTCTTAAGCATCGATACGTGAAAAACATTATGAATGTGCTCCATGTGCGGAGGTAACGCCAACTCGTAAGCTATTTTGCCAACGCGCTATAAAATCTTCAAAGGTCCGACATATCTTGGGATCGGCTTTCCTTTCTTTCCAAATCTCGTTAATCTCTCCCACGGTGATACTTCTAGTAATACCAAATTCCCTTCTTCGAATTCCATATCATTCCTTGATTGATCTACATACTTCCTTTGACGATCTTGTGCTGCTATTAATCTCTTCTGGATAACTTTAACAACTTCCTTTGTCTGCTGCACTAATTCAGGTCCAAGTATTTTACGTTCTCCTACTTCGTCCCAATACACTGGAGATCTGTATTTGTGTCCATAAAGGGCTTCGTAGGGTGGCATTCCAATACTGGCGTGATAACTGTTGTTGTAAGCAAATTCTACCAGAGGTAAATGCTTGTTCCAACTTCCTTTGAAATCAATAGCACAAACACGTAACATGTCTTTGATTGTTTGGATCGTTCTTTCACTCTGGTCGTCCTTCTGTGGATGGTAGGCTGTACTCATATTATGTTCCGTTCCCAACATTCTTGAAAACTCTTCCAAAATCTTTAATTAAATCTTGGATCTCGATCGGATACGATGGACACAGGAACTCTATGACGAACTACGATTTCTTTTAAGTACATATGAACCGACTTGTCCAGTGAAAATCTTCCATTTATAGACAGAAAATGAGCTGACTTGGTAAGTCTATCCACTATAACCCAAATGGCATCATGATTAGCTTTTGTCCTTGGTAACCCAACTATGAAATTCCTGGAGATATGCTTCCACTTCCACTCTGGAACCTCCAATGGTTGTAGCAATCCACTTGGTCTCTGATGCTCTACTTTAACTCTCTGACATGTATAACATCTGATAATCCATTCCGCAATTTCACTCTTTATATCTGGCCACCAATAATTTTCCCTTAAATCTCTATACATCTTGGTACTCCCTGGATGGATTGAATACCTGAAATTATGAGCTTTCTATAAAATTTTATTCTTCAACTCCGTCACTGGTGGAATCCAAATTCTAGAAGAGAACCTAAGAATACCTTGATCGTCCTTTTTGCGTGCACAATTCTTCACCTACCAAATGATTTATATCCTGATCAATTACCTCTTATTGACACTTCCTTATCTTCTCTAACAACTCCGACTGGAAAGTCACTATACATTCTTACTCATTTTAGATCATGAACCCTGACTCCCAATTCCAACTTCTAGATTTCCATAAATAATTCTTCTGGTACAGTCTCTATGTCCGTTCTCTCTCCTTTTTGCTTATCTCTTGCTACTACATTTGCTTTCCTCGTTAGTTCATACTTCAAACTCTTATGGTCCGTATAGATCTTACACCTTTCTCCATACATTTCATATTTCCCAATCTTTCAAAGCGAATATTATTACTGCGAGTCCCAAATTATGAGTAGGATACTTCTGCTCATAAGGTTTCGGTTGTCTGGATGCATATAAAATACTACGTAATCCAGAGATCGTCAGTTAACAAGTTACACATGAATCAATTTGTTTTTCCACGATCTACTCGATGATGTAATCAATTTCAGCTTTCAATCCCAAACAAAGAAACGCCTAAATCTAATTAAGAACATTCAAGCTACTAAAAACCCTAGTTCATCAATTCGAGAATCAAACACAAAATTAAACACGTTATTGAACTCCAAATCGGTCATATAATATACCAAAATCATCAGGATGAAAAGCTCTACAACATGCAATCATCAAATCAGCCAACCAATCATCCGAACAAAAATTCCTATTTTCAATCATTAGTAATTCGAATTAAAAACAGTTTATAGGGAATTACCACTTGATTCTGCAGTGGTTGATGGAAGATTCTGAAAGTACAAATCAACAGCTTCGTTTTGAGTATAAGCACGCCAAAATCCGATATCGATAACGCCTCCGAATTTGTGTTTGATTACGAAGAACAATTTATAATTATAGTATTTTCTCTGTAAAACTCTGTAAATACTGTTTGCAAATAATTTTTGGTACGAAATAAAATACGGTAGAGGCTATTTATAATTACTGAAAATTAGTATCCCGTTGGATCATTCCGGATATAAAACGGTACGTTTATTTGTAAAAACTGATCCAAACGGTACTGGTTTTCGGAATAATTATCCAAATCAATACAATTTGTTCTGCGGTCTTGGTCTCAGCGCCTGGTTACACGTATTACGAGGTGATAATTGTGATAGTTTAATAAAAAACTCCCGTTTATCGAAAATACGAGTTTTATCAATTTACCGAAACAAATAATGTATCGAAAATGTTGCGCCGGGACCCGCACAGGACAAACCGTACGCCGGATCGAAAAAGTTAAAACATGGAAAATGCTCGGAATACTACAATTAGGTTAGAAAGGAGTTCTCGGAAGAGTTTCGGGTTACAAAAATGTAACAACGGATGACGTCGGTTGGTTCCCGATTTTATAAAATAGTTTTTAAATACTCGGAAAAATATTTTGTAAAATCCATATAATTCGTGTAAAATCATAAATTATCATAAAAATAAATAGGAAGATATGACAATTATCTATATTTTATTTTAGACTTATAAAAATTAAAATACTCAATTAATATTATTTTTAAATATCCAAACACATATAACACTTAACAAATAATCCACAGAATAGACATTGAACATACATAATAATTATATATTAATAAAATAATTACACGATATATCCCGGATATTACAGAGAGGGTCACGCCGCTCCGTCAGGCTCCGGCGGCCTCTGATAGGGACGAGGAAGAGCCGGTGGTGGTGAGGGAAGGGAACTCTTCCAAGAGAACCCGCGGTCGGGAGGGTATCGTTCACTCCTATCTTCCCGGATGAGGTGTGCTGACTTCCGACCACACTATCTACCCGGCGAGGCAGTCTACGAAGGAGGTTGCTTCGGACCTGTGACACAGCCTCCAGCTCCCAGCCGATCTGCCGACCTTTGCTTCGGCTTCTCCGACTGAGGCTTGCACCGAGCTTCTGTCCTTTTTGTCCCTGGTATGTTTTTAATTCTTCATTTTTTTTTGCTCGTCCTTTTTTCCTTCAGCACCTTTCCTAATGCTTTTGCCTTGTCTTTTTTGCAGGCTGCTCCTTGGGCCGCAGCTGTGGAGGATAAAGTCAGGGACATGGAGACTCGGATGGCCGAGGTGAAAGAGTTGGAGAGAAGGGCCACGATGGCCAAAGAGGAACTCGTAAGGGTGAAAGACCAGAGCGAGGTCCTGGATGGCGAGGCCATCGCGCTGAGGGGGGATAAGTCCCGGCTGGAGAAGGAGTTGGAGAATGCGAACCGGAGAATCTCCCACCGGAACGTCCAGCTGAAGAGGTCCCGAAAGGAGCTTCGGAAGAAGCAGAAGCAGCTGGACCGGACGGAGGAGCGCTGCTTCCAATTCGGCGCTGACTATATCCTGGAGAAGGCCCATGGTCTGAACTGGGATTATAAGCAGTTGCTGGACGACAGCCTGGAGGATCCGATCGGCCGGCCAGCTGTTGAAGTCCCTCCTATCTCCTCCGGTGAAGACGAAGAGCTCTCGGATGAAGACCCTCAGGCCTAAACTTTCAGCATTGAGGTGCTTGATATGACTGAAGATGATCTTGTTGCGAAATTTGTCGTTGGTGTTTCCATGGTCATACCCAACTCTTGCAGCGGCATTCTTCGTTCATCTTCTTGACTTATATTTTTATTTTTTATAATCGGTACTCCTGCCTTTTGTAATTGGTACTCCTGCCTTCGAGATTTTGTAATTTAACTAGCCTTCGGGCTTTTATATTTTAATACATCTTTCATCTTTCGTCAGCATTGTTTTTTATTTACTGATTTTTAATAGTTGTATCTTCGGCTTCATTAGCCTTAACAATTAAAATGAATCGTCTCTTCGGCATTATTGATGCCTTAACGATTTCAATAAAATAAATTGTATCTTTGGCTTCATTCTCCTTAACAATTTTAACGAAATAAATCACATCATCGGCATATTCATTCGCCTTAACGATCTTGATAAAATGAATTGTATATCTGGCTTTATCTGCCTTAACAATTTTAACAATTTTAATAAAATGAATCGTATCTTCGGCTAATTCATTCGCCTTAACGATTTTGATAAAATGAATTGTATCTTTGGCTTTATCTGCCTTAACAATTTTAACAATTTTAATAAAATGAATCGTATCTTCGGCTTATTCATTCGCCTTAACGATCTTAATAAAGTGAATCCCTGCCTTACTACCCCCTATGGCCCCAAGGGTTAAAGGCCGAAGGTTACTTCGGGCTGTTAATTCTTTTACTGCACTTAGGCGAAAGAACAGGGATGCTGATCTTTCAGCGATTGCCCCTAGATCAGTATGTGACGGTTCGTTCGGCCAATAGGAGGTCTTCTTCGGGATTGCCCCTAGACCTGGTTTTGGGTCCTTTTTAGAACACGTGATTGAGGCCGAAGGACCATTTTCTTTTTTTAGATTGCCCCGGGACAGGGGTTCCTTCGGACTTTTCAATATCAAATGAATAAGGGAAGACGAATGATAGGGCGTTATTCTAGGATTGCCCCTTAAGGCCCTTAATTCGTGTTTATCATGTGCAAATTGAATCATAATAATGTACTGAAGGATGTTCGAGTTTTGGGCGATTTCCCCTTATGTTACATGTTTAACAAATTAGACAAGGGCGGCGGCCGAATGGTTTATCTTCTTCGGGATCGCCCTCAGATAATACTCGGGCGGCCGCGGCAAGTGTAAATAAAGAAATGTGACAGAATATGCTTCTTTATTTATAATCGAATTGTTTACATTCTTCACATAGGATTCAAATACAAACTTTTAAAGAAATTTCTTACTGATAAAATTTTCGAAGGCGACTGGCGTGCCAAGTGTTTTTGATTGCTTCGCCCGACAACGTTTCAAGCTTGTACGTTCCGGGGCGAACGACCTCGATCACCTTATAGGGCCCTTCCCAGTTAGGCTGAAGCTTTCCTTATTTGGCCGGCATAGATGCGGCCAACTCCCTTAGGACTAGGTCTCCGACTCCGAAAGACCTTTTCTTCACATTGGAGTCATAGTGTTGTGCCGCTTGTAGTAAGTACCTCATGTTCCTTTGGTGGGCGGCTTCTCTTTCCTCCTCCAATAAGTCTACGTTCGCCCTCAGCCCGAAACTATTAGTTTCCACATTGTAGGTCTCGGTTCGGTATGATTCCAAGCCCACTTCGACAGGAACTAGGGCCTCGGTTCCATAGGCCATTCTAAAAGGAGTTTCTCCTGTTGATGTCCTAGGGGTCGTTCGGTAAACCCATAAGATCCAAGGGAGTTCTTCCGCCCATCTTCCTTTGGCCTCGCCCAGCCTCTTTTTTATTCCTCGAAATATCACTTTGTTTGCCGCTTCGATTGCCCCATTTCCTTACGGGTGGGCGACTGAGCTAAATTTCTGTTCAATTCCGAAATGGTGCAGAAATTTGCGGAATTTGTTCCCAATAAACTGAGTTCCATTATCTGAGATGCACGTTTTCGGAATGCCAAATCGGAGAATGACCTGTTCCAGGAAGAACTTTTTTGCGGCTTCTTCGGTTATGGATGACAGAGGACGGGCTTCGACCTACTTGGTCATGTAGTCGATGGCGATTATGCAGTACTTCGGTTACTTTATGCTAGTTGGTAGTATGCCGACTATGTCCACGACCCATACGGTAAATGGGATAGGGCTTAGTACAGAGGTCATTTCTTCTGGGGGTTGTTTCGGGACAGTGGCGAACAACTGGCACTGTACACACCTTTTTGCATAGTCGCTGGCGTCGGCTCTCAGAGTGGGCCAGAAGAATCCCTGTCGGAGAATTTTAAAGGCGAGCGACCGACCAGCCAGGTGCTCGCCGCAAATTCCTTCGTGCACTGCCTCCAGAGCCTGTTGTTGTTCTTCGTTGTTCAAACATCGCAGAAGAGGCTGACTGACTGACCGGCGATACATCCGCCCATTAACTATTGTGTAGCTCGATGCTCTATATTTAATTTTCAGCGCTTCCTTTCGGTCTGGGGGTAGAATGCCTTTCTCCAGAAAGTTCCTGAGGGGGGTCATCCAGTCGCTCCCCTGTTGAATTTCAAGACATTCTTTCTTCTCGATCGAAGGCGTCTTGGCTTCGGTGAGGTAAATAGAACCAGTTAAGTTATGTGTCTCGGCCGAAGCTAGCCTAGAAAGGGCGTCTGCCCTATAATTGTTCTCTCTGCCAATTTGACTTAGTTCAAAGGTTTCAAATGATAAAGAAGCATCTCGTACCTTGGCAGCATAGGCTTTCGTTCGGGGATCCCTTTGCTCATATTCCCCCGTGAAGTGTTTCACAACCAACATGGAATCGCTGAAGGCCCTTAGGTGCTTCGCCTCAAGGCTTCGGTCCAGCTTCATTCCTGCGAGGAGTGCCTCATATTCGACCTCATTATTTGTCAAAGGAAAGTCGAATCTTATGGCTTGGCATATCTCGAATCCTTCGGGGCTGGAGAGGATTAAGCCGGCCCCACACTTTTTTCCGGCTACCAACCCATCTACAAAAAGTTTCCACTTCCCCGGGATTCGGATTAGTTGTTCGTCAGGTGAAAGATCCTTCGGACCCAAAAATGTGCATTCAACCATGAAGTCGGCCAAATTCTGGGCCTTAATTGTCGTTCGGTGAACGTACTCGAGATCAAATTCCCCGAGTTCGATGGACCATGCTACGACTCTTCCAGAGGCTTCGGGCCTGGTCAAAATCTTCTTCAGAGGTTGGCTGGTGACAACTTGGATCGTCCAGCCTTGGAAATAATGTCGCAATTTTCGGGAGGCCATAACCAACCCATATGCGAATTTTTCGACGTTGGGGTACCTTGTCTCTGCATCCTTGAGGACATGGGACACGTAGAACACGGGATGCTGATTGCCCTCGTAGTTTTTCACAAGGAAGGCCCCCAGAGTTCTGTCGGACACGGCTAGATAAAGCTGAAAGGTTTCCTTCGGATCGGGCCTCATCAAGAGTGGTGTCTTTGTAAGATATTCTTTTACTTCTTCGAATGCCTGTTGACATTCAAGCCCCCATTCAAAATTCTTTGACCCTTTGAGCACGGCGAAGAAGGGGAGTGCCTTCTCGACTGACCGGGAAATGAAACGCTGAAGGGCGGCGAGCCGGCCTGTCAATTTCTGGATGTCTCTGATGCATTTGGGAGGTTCCATATTAATAACTATCTCGATCTTCTCTGGGTTCACCTCTATTCCCCGGGCGCTGACCATGTAACCGAGAAACTTGCCACTAGAGACTCTGAAGGTACATTTGTTCGGATTGATCCTCATGTTGTTCTTTCGGAGCGTTTCGAAGCATTCTTTTAAGTCTTCGGCATGATCTTGGAATAGTGATTTTACTATCATATCATCCACATATGCTTCCATGTTCCTTCCGATCTGCTCTTTGAAGACCTTGTTCACCATTCGCTGGAATGTGGCTCCAGCGTTCTTCAGTCCGAAGGGCATTTTAATATAAGCATAAGTCCCCTTCGGAGTTATGAACGCTGTCTTGGGCACGTCCCTATCATTCATAGCAATTTGATGATAACCAGAAAAAGCGTCCAAAAAACTAAGTACCTTATATCCTGTTGTGGCGTCTATCAGTTGGTCGATGTTAGACAAGGAGTAGTGATCCTTCGGACATGCTTTATTGAGGTCCGTGTAATCCATGCACATCCTCCATTTCCCATTTGACTTCTTGACGACCACCACATTGGTTAGCCAGTCGGGATACTCAATTTCCTCGATAAATTTGGCTTCTAACAATTTTTCCACTTCGGCCTCTATGACCTTCTGTCGTTCGACTACAAATGTCTTCTTCTTCTGCTTTACCGGCTTGACCTCGGGCTGCACATTCAAGCAGTGCGTTGCCGTCTTGGGATCCAATCCGGGCATGTCTTCCGGCCCCCAGGCGAACACATCATGGTATTGCCGAATTACATCTATTACCTTTGTCTTCAGATCCGCCCCCATATTTTTTCCAATCCGAACCATCTTTCCCGAATGGTCCGCGTACAATTCCACTTCTTCGGTCTCGGCGGCGGGTTCGGCGATCGGGCTCGAGAGATCGGCCCCAAATTTCTCCAACTCGATGTTCAATGTTTCCCGGCTTCCGCTGGGTTCGGACTTTGCCCGCTTCCTCTTTCCGGTTCTATCCGGTCCTTCGTATTCCTGATCCTTCTCAAGGTCTTCGAGCATTATGATTCGGGCGGTTTTCTGATCGCCCCTTATTTCTCCTACCCCTTTATCAGTGGGGAACTTAATTTTAAGGTGGGGTATAGACTCCACTACTTCAAAGGTCAATAAGAAGGGCCTGCCGCATATTGCATTGTACGGGCTTTCGATTCGAACTACATAGAACTTCACCAGCTTTTCGACGGTATATGGCAACTTGCCTAGGAGGACTGGTAGAGTAATCGTTCCTTCGAACTGAATGGGATGCCCTCCGATGGCATAAAGGGGGGCCTCGTTGCAGGGCTCTAGTTGCTCTCCGGCCAAGTTCATCTTCCAGTAGGTTTTGTGGAACAGTATGTTAGCCGAGCTGCCTGTATCCACCATTACTTTCCATATCTTATTCTGCCCGATGATAGGATTGATGATTAGATGATCCTCGTGCGGGCGAATGACATCCTCGTAGTCTTCGGTGCTGAAGGTCATGGGCATATGGGGCTTTGCTTGTCCGAACTGATACAGGTTGTACACTTGTCGGGCATACTTCTTCTTTGCTGTCTTACTGTCCTTATCCAGGATGCTTCCCCCAGATATAGTTTTTACTTCGCCCCTTATCATGTCCCTTCGCTCTGGTTCATCGGCCTCTACCTCCTCCTCTTAGTTCTCCTTCGGCCCCAACCTATCTCTCAGATCTCGGACGAATTGATTAAGCTCGTCGTCTTTGATTATGCGCTCAATGAGCTTTTTGAGGTGATGACACTCATCGGTGTTATGCCCCTTGTCCCTGTGATAGTCGCAGTACTTATCGGGGTTTTTCTTGTGGTTCGGGACCTTCATCTTGGCGGGACGGACAAATCCTGGTTTGCCCTTGATCTCATGGAGAATCTTGGAGATCGGCGCATTCAAAGGGGTGAATACTGCCGAATCTCTATCTCGTCGCCGTTCGGCCCCACGATCCATTTCTTTCCTTCCTTCTTTCCTGCTATCCCTTTGGTCAGATCCTGATCTTGAGCCTTCATATCTGTCGGCTCGCTTTGATCGGTCGTCTCTTCTTGAATCTTTATACCCCCCAATGCTTTCCATCTTTCGGCGAATATTCTCGCCTCTATCATTCAGGGATTTTGGGGGGAAATCGTAAAGAGATGAGCGAAGCTTTTTACCTTTATAGGGGTCCAGCCCCGCCGTTAGGAAGCCCATTGCTTTGATTTTGTCCAGGTTAGTGACCATCCCCGCTTCTTCCTTGAACCGAGCGAGATAATCCCCCAGCTCTTCATTCGCCCTCTGTCTACAGTGGACCAGGGCTTCAGTATCCTTCGCCTTTCGGCATAGGTGCGAGTAGTACTTCAAAAACTTCCTCTTCAACTGCTCGTAGGACCCGATGGACCGAGGTTTTAGGGACTTGTACCACATCGACGCAGACCCTTTGAGATAAGTCTTGAACATTTTGCACAACATAATATCATTGTGGCCCATCCCAATTATCAGGAGTTCATATTTTTCACAGTGGTCCTCGGGGTCTCCTTTCCCATTGAACTCGCTCATCTTAGGGAATTGTCTCTCTTCGCCCGGGGGGTCGGTATAGCTCGATTTCTTGTGTCACAACAGGTTCTCGATCGGGCCTTCTATCACCGAACAGGGCCTTCTCTAGGCGGTTGAGCCTGAGGCGGGATCCATCGGGCTCTTCATCCGAATCAGAAGAAAAGGGTTGTTTGGTCCTTTTCCTTCGGGGATGCGAATCAAAGTCAGACTCATCTTCTTCGTCATACACCCTACGTTCCCTTCTATCCTTATTCGTTCCGCCGGGCTCGTCGGCCCGCATTGCTTCCCGCAAAGTTCGTTCTTGCAGTTCAATTTCCTCCCTTTGCAGCTGCAAGGCCTTCAGCCGGAGCGCATCAGCTTCTCTTTTCTTGGCTCGCGCTTCCGCTTCTTTGTCAACTTGATCAACTTTGGTCTTACCCTTCTCCGCGGCCTTTTCTGCCCGGATCTTTAGGAGTAAGGCCTCTTCTTCAGAAGTTAGTGTAATAACCCCGTCCTCGTCGACTAGGGAGGACGGTTGTCCTTTGTCAGTAAAACCAGGCGGCGGTGAACGTTCATGAATTGTTTCTGTCATGGTCTCGTTCTCAGCTTGTAACTCTCGTATTTCCCACAGACGACGCCAAATGTTACGCCCAGATTCCTTCGGGAGCTTGAACAGGCTTCGGCTGCCTTGAAGGTGGCTTCGGCTTATACCTGAAAGTGAAGAGAATGCGAGGGTTTGTACCCACGATTCACCTCCGGTGTGAGAATCAGAATCTGGTAGTAAGGGTAGGGTAATAATACAAGAAAAGCAGAGTGTTTACGAGAATGTGTGTATATTTTGTCCTACTTCACAAGGGTTTTTATACTCAATTCTGCCTTGAATGTCCAGCTGTTACAAATCATTAAGGAGGGAGTGAAAAGGGGGCGTTATGTCCCTTGTTCTTTCCAATGGTCTGCGAGTAGTGGGCCTTGGCCTTGGCCTGAGTTTCCGTGGGCCTTCGTCTCGCGGGCCTGAAGGTCCTTCGGCCCAGTAGCTTAACCGCATATTGGGCCTTTGTTCGGTGGGCCCTGTTGGGCCTATAACCAACAGTACCAATGCTTGTTCCTCCTTGGTCCTTGCAACTTCTGTACTCTTAATCCATTGAAAGAATATTTAAGCACTCTCGTGATCGGCTGTTTCCATTTGCAGTATTTCTATTCCACCTTCAAGTCTTATTCATAATTTCCATTATATTCATACTTTTCCTTCCAACCAGATGGAGTATAGTACTATACTTCGAATTAATGGTAAAATCTCACAAACTTAATTCTGGCACTGTGTAAAAATATGCAGATAATAGACCGAAAGACCAGATAGACTACAACCTCATGTAATTAGTAGCTTAGGGACGGGAAAAATTATTAATAATCGAGATTTTATCTTGTGGAAGAAAAACACTAGATCTGTGGTAATCGCGACTGACATAAAAGGCATAATGAAGTCGAGATCATTATTTATAAGATACAATCGAATGGCATACTAAATCAACCTACGATATTAGTTGTCTAAGATACAAGACAACCAGCTTAGTATAACATCTCACGGTAGCCCGAATAAATATTTTACATAGAACATTTCACTGATATACAGTTATAGCTTTTAAATGATTATCAAATTTCTTTCCGTTTAAGACATAGTACAGAATATAAAGAGGCATGATGTATGAAGAATAAGTTCATCAATGTGGACACAATTCAAGATGCCATCAATGACCAAGGTATGATTATTAATGAACACATTATGCTATGTAACTAGCTTCTTGTACTGTTTTTCTTCATTTTTACTAAGCGTTACTAGCAATTATATTGAATATTAGACAGAACCTGTTGCTGCGCCTGTCTTTCTATCGATCTCTTCCAAAGCAGCCCACAACTTTGGATCTGCATAATCCTTAATAAGTAAGGCTGGTTTTGCTGTCTTTAATAAGTCTTCGGGATTTCTGGTCGTCAAACCAACAACAGGCATTTCGGCAGCAACCCCAGCTGTTATTCCTGAAACAGAATCCTGCAGAAACAAGCAGAATATTATTTGTTTGAACGTTCATTTACCACGCTTGAAAGGCAAGTAAGTTGAACAAGAAGCCAAACCTCACAAATAAATGTGTGATCTTTCGACACCTTGAGTAGTTCAAGTGCCTTTAAGTAGGGATCTGGGAAAGGTTTGGCACGTTCACAATCACTCCCGATAATAACAAACTCAAAGAAATCTGATAAGCCAAGAAGAGAGACCATCATATCAGCATTTAGCCTAGGAGCATTAGTAACAGCTGCTCTTCTCAAACTGCGGTCTTCAATCCATTTTATCAATTTGTCAAGGCCATTTATAGGCTTAATTTGCTCCTTGGCCATTCTGTATTATTCAAAATTTACAATTATATGGTGATACTTTCAGTAAGTTTAACAAATACAATCATGAGAATATTCACCTCCTGAACACTGCTTCTTTATCTTCCATAAATTTTACACCGCGTGAATGATCATCAGGGAACAGGAAAGTTGCGATATCTTCATTATGCTTTCCAGCAATATTCTGAATAAAAAACTCCTCCGTGATAGGGACACCATCATTGAAACCTATCTGACAGTTTACCTAGCAGTGTTAGGCTCCCAAAACAATCTAATTCAATATAGATAAAATATGATGCTTATTTTTCTTGTAGGGCATGTGTAACAAACACAGACATACATACAAAACAAAATTGCCTTCTCGTCACATTTTGTGTTCTGTAAAGCATTTTTTGTAAGCAGAATATGCGGGACTTGGCACGTAAGATTATCCAAAAAAAAATATAGGAAAGAAAGAACACCCCTACTTCTGAAAACATTTCCTGGAAAGCATAGAAGTAGAGGGGATCAGAATCGCATAGTGTTCCATCAATGTCAAACAGCACTGCTTCGAGTGGAGCCAATCTCGAGAGAGAAGATGTGCTGTTTTAAATATAAGAAATCAGTTTTATACCTTACCAATTCAAAACTCCATTCAGAATTCCTTGCACCACAATTTCCATCAACCAACAATTTCAACAAAATTGTATTGGGAAGATACATTTCTTCTATGATGTAGGATATGAAACAAAACTTACAGTACTATACCAATTAACCAGTATGTGATTGATAGGCAAAGTGTATGCAAGCAAGACACAGTAAAAACTTGTGATAGAATTTGAAAAAAAAAGTGTCGTGATCAAGAAAGCATCACACCCCATTGGTCTATGTATTGGTTTAGATTCTTTTTTTGCATCGTGACTTGTAAAAAATGACAAGATCTTCCAATTTACTGATCTATAATTAAATATAAAAACTAGCAGAATGAACAAGGTAAGTTTCACCATGACCAACTTGTGTTCCTATTATGATGTATCATATAAAAGTACTGTAGTGAAAAAAATGATCATTTACGTCTGTGAGTTAGAACCGGTGAAATTGTACACACGAGAAGAGATGAGCATAAAGCTTTACATATGACAAGAAGTTTAAGCCCTTCATTGATACAAAATGGATGATACCACCGCATAAATTTCATAAAAATATGAAACCTCCATAATAAAACATCTACATTCTACAGGATACAGCAAATCAGAAACATAACAGTATAATATACTTTGGTCACACTCAAGCAGATTTTAAAAATGATCAAGGACTTCCAATGCAACTAAACAAAATCTACAAAAAAAAAGAACTTATGAAAGAATACTAATTAACAAACATATGAAGAAGCATAATTTCAAATTCTTGACCCCCAAAAAAGGCATCTTGAAAGTGCAAGAAATAACACGAGATTGGATCTAAAAAGTCAATAAATTATAACACACAAAAATATAACAACAAAGAAAGGCATCAAGAATGATAAATGAACATGTATGTAAAAAAATGGGGTTGATATATGATCACCTGTCGTCAATTGAGTTTTGGGCTGTCATGATATTGATAATGCAAAATGATAACCAGGGATGCAATTCAATCACAGGCAATGAGTTTCTTTTTATACAGAAAATGAGTTCTTATTCGCATATATACTTTTTTAACATGTCTCAATATTTTATTTTTGTAACTCAGAGTGACAGAGCCACAAGCGACAAAGTTTGGTGCGGGTGTAAAATTTCTAAAAAAAGAAATACTCTGGATTAATTTTATCTTATCATCGTTTATAACATTGCTAAGTTAACCCAAATAAAAAGCGTTACATTTTAACAAAATTATTTGATATTTTCATGTGGGATTACAGTGTTTGAATCATGAGATTTTAACATTATTAATAGGAATAGAAATAAAATTTTAATATGTAAATATATTTGAAACTCCTTTTCATTCATGTTAAACATGTTAAAATATCATGATATAATTATATAAACAAGCTCTTTAATATATTCCTTATTTTGGTTAAGCAGGTGCTAAAAATTACGGAATGGTATTTTGTGGTCTTTATTTTTTTTTATTATTGCATTATATTTTATTCGGTTGAAGTCCATAAATATAATTTATACTAATTCTTTTGTTTATGCAAATGAATGACATATAGGAATCGAGTCATAGAGCACTAACCTAATTAGAAAAATATATTCGCACGTGACTGACAAATATTTTAGTATATTGGCAGCCCAAAAACTCCGTATATATATTACTATCTCCCTCCGTCTCACCAATTCTTTACATTTGATTTGGGTAAGAAAATTAAGAAATATGTATAAAATAGTAAAAAAAGAAAGAAAAGTGAGTGAAATAATGGGATCCACTGATTTTTAATGTATAAAAAGGAGATAGTGGAGTAAAAGTATGTGAAAAGGTGAAAAAAGTGGGAAAGTGTTAGAACCATTTACTATTTTCGGTAAATTTTAAAATGTAAAGAATTGAATAGTATATCCAAAAAGGAAAGTGTAAAGAAATGGTTGGAGAGAGGGTGTATATTACTTACTATTTACTATTAGTATTGTTGTAAAAATTAGGACCTAATCAGTTGAGCTATGGATTTAGAATTAATCAGGAAATGGGGACTAATCATGAAAATTGGATGGAGTTTGACATTTTAATGTTATTTAATATTAGTTAGTATTATACTAGTTATTTATTAATGACTATATATTTATTATATGATGAATTTTATAATTATTTATATTTAAATGAATATAGTAATTAAATTTTAATAAATAATTATATAAACTCTGATATAGAAAATTTATAAGAATTAATTGAATTTTAAATATTAAATCAATCGTATATCTTGTAAATAATTAATCAGTAAAATCAGGAATTTTTAAAGTAATAGACTGCTAGGGTTTCAGTTTGTTTCTTCGTCTTTCTTTTGTTTATGGAGCTTTCCTAATACCTTATACTTTAACTCCTCTTAACCAGCCAGATTGCTTGTCAGCATCTCCTGTCAGGAGTATGCAACTTATCTGTATGTTATTCTCAATTTTTTACTTGATAATTTGTAGGTTTGGTGAGTGTTCGACTATGGAAATAGTGTTAAAAGATATAAAATTTCGATCATTATTCATAACTCTTACCACTTAAATGCTATATTCCCTCCCTTGTATACAATTTATGTTGATATGACACTTCTTTTTTGCGGTATTATTGAAGTTGAAATAAATATCAAGCTAATGTTCTTATACCGAAATTAACTTGGCTGTTGCACATAAGTGTTGGTAATTGCTATGACAAATATACATGTTATGGGATTACTTTACGCGAGATGAATTCAAAATTGTTTTCATTCACGGTCACAGAACATGGCGGCAGCCAGTGTATTGTTATCGGTATTACTACTTGCCTAAACATCATGACGACAGTCAGTCCTCTACTTATACACTTGCTGGCTGCTGTCTTACAAAAAGAAAAGAAATGTATATATATCTTTAAAAAGGATTAAATGGAAGTGCCATGATCAGTAATAGCTTGCCAATATGAAAACTGAAAAGAGTGGCAGACGCAGGAGGTTACAAACTCAACAAAATTGGTTCTGTCATAGTTTCAGCAAACTTGCGCTGTATACCTGTCTATCTCATTCCTCCTCTGCTGCTTCATTCTGTCATTCTTTGTACAACATTGCCGATTGCCCGGTTCTACCAACCTCTAAATAGTCCTAGACTCATTTTGTTATCATAGGGTTAGAAAGTGCTTTGCATGAATCTGCCAAATATTTTTTTACATGCACTTTCAGATGAGTACACCAGAGCTTGTTCTATTGACTTTTTTAGCCGAAGTGAAAGGTCTCAACAGCCAGCACAGCCACCTAATCTGCTGTTCAACATTTCTTCCATATCTCGAGTTTTGCGCATAAATTAGGTAAAGCCAACGTCCATCCTTGAAAGCCATGGTCCAGAGATTCCTATAGCTAGCTAATGAACCTTAATTGGTAGTATATATTTAACATCTTAAATTTCTGCTAGACATTTTAATTTGAGTACCCATGTCACTTAACATGGAGTACACCATGTTCCTCTTATGATCCGAACCTGTCACTTGATAAGATTCGCCCCCTAGATCCCCAATCTGAAATACACTTGACCCTGCAGCTTTCTGGAAACCCTTTTCCACCATCTTCCTCCTCACCTTATCTACATCATCCCACCTTCCCTCTGCAGCATATATATTGGATAACAAAATGTATGGCCCAATATCCTCTGGTTCCAAATCTATTAATCGCTTAGCCACTACTTTCCCAAGCTCTACATTTGAATGGCTTCTGCATGCTGAAAGTAAAGCTCCCCAAAAAGCAGGCCCTGCCTCCATTGGCATCTTTTTGATAACCTCCTCTGAGTCTCTCAGCAAACCTGCACGGCCAAGGAGATCAACCATACAACCATAGTGTTCAATCTTAGGATCAATCTTGTAAACTCTATGCATAATATCGAAATACCACCAACCCTCCAAAATCATTCCTGCATGAGTGCATGCACTTAAAATGCACACAAATGTAGCATCATTCGGCATCTGGCCACTCCTTTCCATCTCCATGAACATATGAAGAGCTTTCTCTCCGTCGCCATGCATTCCATAACCCATTATCATCGAATTCCAAGTCACAACACTTTTTTCAGGCATCTCGTCAAAAACATTTTTGGCCAAATCCAATGCCCCACATTTGGAATACATTGTTAAGAGAGCAGTCGAGAGTAAAACATCAGCTTTAATATTTTTATCACGTTTAATGTAAGAATGAACCCATTTCCCTCTATCAAGTTCTGCAAGGTGTGCACATGCAGACAAAACACTCATAACAGAAGCTTCATTAGGACGTACATCTCCTTCTGCTATCATCCTATCAAATAGCCTCAAACACTCACCATATCTCTTCACCCTCACATACAAAGCCAATATAGTATTCCACGAAACAACATTCCTAACCGCCAATCGATCAAAATACTCAATCGCAGCCACAATATTCCCAACCCTCGCAAACCCATCAATCAAACAATTCCAAGAAACTAAATCCCTACACGGCATCCCATCAAACAATTCCTTGGCCCTCCCCATATCCCCAACTCCCACATACCCCGCAATCATCGAATTCCAACTAAACAAATCCCTCTCCGGCATCTCATCAAATAACCACCTTGCCAACCCAACTTCCCCATTCTTCACATACCCATCAATCATCGAATTCCAACTCACCACATCTAATTCACAACACGTATCAAACACCTTCCCCGCATCCCTAACTCTCCCAAAAACAAAAAACATATGAATCATCGCGTTCCGAACAAACAAATCAAACTCAAACCCATGTTTCACAATCCTACAATGCACCTTTTCCCCTTCTCTAACACGCCCCAATTCACCACAAACCTTAACAATTATCGGAAAACTATAATGATTAGGCCAAACAAATCTCGCAATCATTTTCTCATAATAAAAACACAAACCACTTAAAGGGTCATTCAAATTGACAAAACATCTTGTAATAGTATTACAAATAAAAGCATCAGGCTTCTCAAAATGATCAAACAACGCAACTGCATAATCAACTCCACAAGGAAAAGAACAAAGTTTTTTCACTACACGACCAAAAGCAAGTGAGTGTTGAAAAAGACCTGAAATTATGAGCTGGGACTGAACTTGTTTGAAGTTCTTTAGAGATACATTGTGTGTATCTAATTTATGGAGAATTGGGTGGGTCAATTTCAAGATGGGCAGCCCTTTATCGTCTAATGGATCGGTGTAATTGAGTTTGGGCCATAGTTTTGGTGAGGTTTTGGAGAAGCTTTTTTGGGTTGCAATGAATTTTTGGAGAGAGCGTGTTGAAATGTGAGACATTTTCTTGATTTGGCGGGAAGGTTTTTACAAGACTGATGATTTAAAGAACATTACTGATAATTGATGACCGCTTTGAGAGAAGGACAGTGAGTTCCTTATAAATAGTATAAAACTTAGATTAGTTAGGGTGAACGACAAATTTAGCTTATTTTTACATAAAATTGACAAAAATAACCAATTTCTGAAAAGTTGGCCAACTTTAGCCGATGAGATACTAACTGTTATCCACTTTATACAAATACCCAACTGGCAGTGGAGTATCCCATATATGAAATACCCAAACTACCAGTAGAGTATTTTATACAAATTGGATACCCAACTGAGTATTCAATCGGGCAAAATTGACCACTTTTTTCAGAATGGATACTTTTGTTAAATTTTTTCAAAAATCGGCTATTTTTGTCATTTTTTCGATTAGTTACCGGGCCGATACCGGTTACTCCGTGGATTGTTTACGTTACTTTTCGGCAGGTTTTTTTAATGTTTTTTTCGGCACCTTTTTTTAATGTTCGTTTAAAATATACTTTCATAATATTTTTTTTAAAAAAAATCTTAAAAAAAGTTTCATGTTTAAACTTTTATTCAAAAAATTTTTTTTTAAGAAAAAACATTATTAAACTATTAAAACCTCAAAATACATGCAAACCATATACAAATGCACCGGGACGGAGGGAATATATTATAAGGACACGGGGTAATTATCATTATTTATATATATATATATAATTTTTATTCTTTATTTAATTAGTTTTTAGTAAGATTAATTTTATTTCTTAAATAAATTTTATGTTTTTCCTGAATATTGTATTTTTTTTAAAATGTACTTTTTGTACTTATATATTTAGTTATTATTATTATATTTGACATTGATAACCGAAATATAACATATGTGTTATAATTTATTTTATTTCTTTTAATGTTTGATTTTTTTCACATTATAAAATTTTAAATAGAATATATTAATCATATAATATATTATGTTTATGTAATTATTCTTTTTATTTATATTTTTTTTCTTAATCTTGTGGAGTTTGATAAAAATTAAAAAGTTATTTGGGATTTGCATCTTGTGGCGTTTTTAATAATATTTTATAATTTTTCGGTTCTCGTAATGATTTTGAAAAAATTCTTTACACATAATTGTCATAGTATTTTTAAA
This sequence comes from Apium graveolens, assembly GCF_009905375.1. Lineage (NCBI taxonomy): Eukaryota > Viridiplantae > Streptophyta > Magnoliopsida > Apiales > Apiaceae > Apium > Apium graveolens. The sequence goes on from NC_133652.1 coordinate 28,879,278, forward strand.
TATATTTTATTAGATTTGTATTTTCAATTTTGAATTGTAATAATTTTATTATTATTATATTTCTTCATAATTTTTATGTTTTATAGAATTAATGTGCTCTAAAGCTTGTAAAAGTCCGTAATTTTTCCATTTTACCAAATGAAACAAAACACATATAATATTTTAGACCTAAGTATTCCTTATTTTATAAGATAAAAATTAAAATTATCAATTCAAAAATAGTTTAAGTCAAACTTACATATTCCATTTTTTTAAGAAAATGATACTACCTTAATTTGATTAACAAATAATTTGTTGATTGTTATTTATTTTTATTTTTATTAAGATAATTGTTACTTGTATTATATATAACACTTTTAATAATATTTTATTTAATTAGAAATATATATTTATAGTTCAATTTCTTAATTAATTACTTAACGTGTAATAGAATAATATAATAAGTAAATAAAATATAATATATTTTTTAAATTTGTATTTCAATTTTAAATTGTAATAGTTTTTTATTTATATAATTTTTGTTGTTTTTAATTATATATGATTCATGTGCCCTACATTTTTTAGAAGAAAATTAGTAATTTTTCCTTGTTACAAAACAAAACAAAACACATGTAATACTTTTATCTAAATATAATTTAAATGTATTCCTTATTTTATAAAATAAAAAATTAAAATTATTTACATATAACAATTTTTTATTTTTTCTAAATAAAATATTTTTTAAACTTATTTACAACAAAACTATTTCATTTATGACTTTTACGAAATTAATAATTTTAATATATCTAAATATATACTTTTTATATGATTTTGTCAAATATTTTGATTTGTGATTAATATTTTAATATAAATATTAACAACATATGTGTCTAAAATTTCATGTCAACCTTTTAATATGATATATTTTTCATAACACGACTTTTAAAAATTAATTTCATATTAATACAAACATTGTATAAAATATATTTCAATATGTCATGTAATATGTTATATATATATATATATATATATTTTTAATTCAATTACGTGTATGTAAAAAATATTAAATTTTTCTATAGTGTTTTCACATATAGTATAAATTTTTTTAATTTATTTTATTTATTTTATTTTTTTTTTAATTTTTAATGAAATGTTTATTTTTTGTAATATCTCATTAGTTAATTAAAATAATTTATTTTGACGTTTTTTAGGTTTTCTTTTTTATGTATTTGTTTTTTTATTTGTTCATTTGGTTGTATAACTTTTTGATATTTGTATAAGTTTTTATCTAAAATAATTTCATTTTGTAAATGATTAGAATGAGTTTTATTTAAGTGTTTTCTTATATTATAAGATAAAAAAGAAATCATCTATCAAAAATATTTTAAATCAAACTTGAATATTTTAATTTTTTGTAAAAAAATGATATTATTTTAATTCGATTAACAAAAGATTTCTTAATTGCTAATTATATTTGTTTTTATCAAGATAATTTTTACATGTATTATACATATATATAATATGATAGTTTTATTATTATTCTATATCATTTAAAAATATATATTTATAGACTTATCTTTTATGTTTGTTATACAAATTATTAACTATTATAATAATATAATAGAATAAATAAAAATAAAATATTATACATACGCCCACGCTCATTTATAAAATTTATATGTAAAAGTTTTTCTTGAAATTTTAAATTATTATTAAAAAATTTATGTTGGTTAAGTTACCATTATGATTTAATTATTTAATTTAATAATAATAATAATAAATATATAAATTATAATTAAATAATAATAATAATTAATGATTTTATATATTTAAGTTTAAGTTTTTTTTATTATTTCAACTTGTATTCCATTTATTAGACATATTTTTGTTGTTAGTACTTTGAAATTAACAATTATTAAAGTTTTACTGTTTTTACTTAATATACGATTATACTGTACATAACAATTTTTTATTTTTTCTAAATAAACTATTTTTTAAACTTATTTACAACTAACTTTTATGAAAATAATAATTTGAATATATCCAAATATATACTTTTTATATGATTTTCTCAAATATTTTTATTTGTAATTAATATTTTAATATAAATATTAAGAACATATGTGTTCTAAATTTATAATACCAAAATTTCATCTCAACACTTAATATGATATATTTTTCATGACACGTCTTTTATAATAAAAATTAATTTCATATTAATATAAACATTTTGAAAAATATATTTCAAGTAATATGTTTTATATATTATTTTTGTTATTTATTTTTAATTTTAATTACGCGCATATGTATATAAATAATTTAAAACTTTTCTATAGTGTTTTCACATCTAGTATAATTTTTAAATTTTTATTATTATTATTTTTAAATTTTTAGTTAAATATTTATTTGTTATAATATCTGATGTATATATTATGTAATATAATTTATTTTTACATTTTTTTAGGTTTTCTTGTTTATGTATTTATTTTTTTTATTTGTTCATGATAGGGATAAATAAATTATGATTGTATAATTAAATACTGCATTAATTGTACAAGTTGTGGGCTGCTAGGCCCAATAAAAAGATATATGAAACTCAGACCAGAAAGGTTAAGCCTGATGGACCAGATCAGGCCTGATGGAATAAAAAAGGCCCAAAAGCCCTAATTATTAATTAATTTCGTAATTAATTAATAAGGGAAAAATCAGCTATTGAGAAGAGTCCCGATAAGGATATAAATCCTTATAAATTAGCCTCAAGGGGACCTAAAAGGATAAGGAATCAGCTTCCTACTTCCTAGGACTCCTAAGTCTATCCTAATTCAGAGGCTTGTCCACCAAGTCTCCTATACCAAGTCCAATTCAAGGACTCCCACATCTATATAAGGGGTCTCACCCCCACCAATCAGAACTACGTTTTTTGGCTTGATCCTTGGCAATCAGCAAGATACGTAGGCATCTCGTAAAGGCAGATTGAGTCACGAAACACGAGGGCAGCCATTAAAGGCCTTGAGCTCCCGAATCTTAGTATTAAATACAGCAAGTAATACCTTGGTTTTTTATCTATAACATTTGGCGCCGTCTGTGGGAAAAACGCAACAACAACCATGGCGAGAACACGGAGAACAACCAGCACTCTGGAGGAGGGAACACCATCAGGGACAACCCAGGTGATTTCATCAACCGTGGAGGTTCCTCCCCATTCAACTTATGCATCTACTCAGGGGGAAGCCCAGACAGGGGCAACTCATCCTCAGCCACAAGGGACAACTCCCCCGATTATTCAAGGTACGAATCCTCAAGTTCAACAAATACATATACCTGTGAATTCTCGACCCGTCGGGTATGAATATTCAACTATTGTTACTACTAACCCCCCTTATGGGATGCCCCTTCACCCTGAGGTTGGAGGAAGTGGATATGCTGGGCGAAGCGAAGCACGAGGGCGGTCGCCCCCCTATATACGAGGTTTGGATCCTATCCCTGAGGATCGGGAATTTTCTGGTCCATACACTGAGAGAGACTCCGAATCTTCGGATGATGAAGTGGCCCCGAGAAGGAGGCGTCCTGGAAAAGAGCCAATGGCCGATGGAAGGCAACGCCCCCAAAGCACCCCAGGGGCGAATCCCCAAGAAGTGCAGGAAAAGATCAGGGCTCATGAGGCTGAAATCCAAAGGCTGAGACGTGATTTGGAGGCTCACCAAGCCACCAGATCCCACATACCTCCTAGGGGGAGAAATCCTCCTCCTATCATAGACCTGGATGGTCCGGTAAGAAGAAGGGCTGCTGTCCCAAGAACTGATCCAAACAATCTCCTTCCCCTTGGAGATCCTGATGATCCAATTCCACCCTTCACAGAAGAGATAATGAATGCCCATATCTCGAGAAAATTCAAGATTCCCACTATCAAAGCCTATGATGGCACGGGAGACCCCGCTAATCATGTTAGGACATTCTCTAATGCACTGCTGCTGCAACCCGTGAATGATGCTATAAAATGTCGGGCCTTCCCTCAAACCCTGTCGGGTATGGCTCAAAGATGGTACAGTCGCCTACCCCCAAATTCTATTGGATCATTCAGAGAACTAAGTCAGGCTTTTATTAAGCAATTCATCAGTGGAAGAGTCCATGAGAAAAGTTCAGCATCTCTTATGAGTCTTGTGCAAGGAGCTAAGGAATCCTTAAGAGATTACCTGAATCGTTTTACAAAGGAGGCTTTAAAAGTCCCAGATCTTGATGATAAGGTAGCCATGATAGCATTGCAACAAGGAACTAGGGATGAGTTTTTTAAGATGTCTTTGGCCAAACGACCCCCTGAGAGCATGTTGCAGCTCCAAGAGAGGGCAGGGAAGTATATCAAGGTTGAAGAAAGTATGAGGAAGACCGTAGTAAGTAATGAGCCCACTGGAGGCAAGAAACGAAAAACTGATTTGGAGTATATCGCTAAGGACAAATATCCTAGAACCGAACAAAACCCTGATTTAACCCCCAAGAAGGGAGGACCTGGGCAAAAGTTCACTGAATACGCTAAGCTGAATGCTCCCAGAAGTCAGATTTTGATGGAGATTGAGAAAGACAGAGATATTCGCTGGCCTAAGCCCTTGAAGGCTGATCCCGCCAAGCTAGATAGGGGCAAGTATTGCAGGTTTCACAAAGATGTTGGCCATGACACCGATGAGTGTAGGCAATTGAAAGATGAAATTGAGTTTTTGATTCGAAAAGGAAGATTGAATAAGTATACTGGAGATGGAGGGGACAGAAATAATAATGGAAGGAAGAACTTTGAAGATCGTAGGAGGGACCAAGATGATCAGGGGCGGAATCCCCAACCTAGAGGACCAGTTATAAACACCATTTATGGAGGGCCGAGACCTCAAGGGCCTGTGATAAACACGATCTTTGGAGGTCCAACTGCTGCTGGATTGTCCAAAAATTCCAGAAAGGCATATACTAGAGAGGTTATGCATATTGTTGGAGAAGCCCCGAAGAGGGCCAGGACAGAAGTAACATTGGCTTTTGATGATTCCGACCTAGAGGGTGTGAAGTTTCCCCATGACGACCCGCTGGTCATAACACCGATAATAGGAAATAGCCCGGTTAAGAGGGTCCTTGTGGATAATGGTGCTTCTGTGGATATCTTGCTCCACGACACCTTTCTAAGGATGGGGTATAACGACTCCCAGTTGACACCAACCGACATGCCGATATATGGATTTGCTGGAGTAGAATGTCCTGTGGAAGGGATAATTAAATTGCCAACCACCATAGGTACGGAGCCAAGGCAAGCGACTCAGATGCTGGATTTCGTGGTGGTAAAGGCTAGTTCAACTTATAATGCTATCATGGGGAGAACAGGGATACATGCCTTCAAGGCAGTCCCCTCTTCCTACCATTCAGTCATGAAGTTTCCCACCCGAAACGGGATTGGAGAAGAGAGAGGAGATCAAAAAATGGCTAGAAGCTGTTATGTGGCCTCTTTGAGGGCAGATGGAGTCGGGGGGCAGGTTCTCCCTATTGAAGATATGGATGTTCGAGAAAATGATGAGAATAGAGGAAGGCCAGCAGAAGAATTGGTTTCGGTTCCTTTAGATCCCAAGAATCCTGAGAGGATGACTTTCATTGGAGCCACATTAGAGGAGCCCCTTAGAGGGAAGTTAGTGAAATTTTTGCAAGAAAATAGTGATGTGTTTGCATGGTCAGCAGCTGATATGCCAGGCATAGACCCGGAGTTAATTACTCACAAGTTAAACGTAGATCCAAGCCGGAAGACAGTGAAACAAAAGAAAAGAATTTTTGCCCCGGAAAGACAAGAGGCTATAAAGCAGGAAGTGGAAAAGCTCTTAGAGGCTGGATTCATTGAGGAGATTCAATTTCCGGAGTGGTTAGCAAACCCTGTAATGGTGAAGAAGGCTAATGGAAAGTGGAGGATGTGTATAGACTTCACCGATCTGAATGATGCATGCCCCAAAGACTGTTTTCCGCTGCCTAGAATTGATACTTTGATTGATGTCACCGCTGGACATGAAATGCTGAGTTTCATGGATGGGTTTAGCGGATACAACCAGATCAAAATGCATAAGGATGGCGTTCCAAAGGTATCATTTATCACTGACTTTGGCGTTTATTGTTATCTTGTTATGGCGTTTGGTCTCAAGAATGCAGGAGCCACCTATCAAAGGTTGGTGAATAAAATTTTTAAGGATCTTATTGGGAAGACTATGGAAGTCTATGTTGATGACATGCTAGTCAAGAGTCTAGTAAAGACTGATCATATAACCCATTTGAGGGAAGCTTTTGAGGTCCTGAGGTACCACAAGATGATGTTGAATCCCACGAAGTGTGCTTTCGGAGTAGGATCTGGAAAATTCTTGGGATTGATGGTCTCAAAGAGGGGAATTGAGGCTAACCCCGATAAAATAAAGGCAATCCTGGACATGGAACCCCCAAAAACTGTCAAGGATGTTCAGAAACTCACAGGAAGGGTTGCTGCGCTAGGACGATTCATCTCCAAGTCAGGAGACAAGTGCTTGTCATTCTTCAAGTCATTAAAGAACGTTAAAGACTTTGTATGGAGTGAGGAAAATCAGAAGGCATTTGAAGAGTTAAAGAAGTATATGGGCCAGGCCCCGTTGTTGGCCAAGCCAGTTCTGGGTGAAGTTTTATTCTTGTATTTGGCTGTTTCAGAAAGCGCCTTGAGCGCGGTGTTGGTTAAGGAGGAACTGAAAGTCCAGAAACCCGTATACTATGTCAGCAAAATTTTGCATGGTGCTGAGTTGAATTATTCAGCCATTGAGAAATTCGCTTTAGCCTTGATAATGGCTTCAAGAAAGCTGCGTCCTTATTTTCAAGCTCACCAAATTGAAGTGCTAACAAATCAGCCACTGAGAAATATCATTCACAGTCCCAAGGCAAGTGGGAGACTGATTAAGTGGGCAATAGAATTGGGAGAGTTTGATCTCAAGTATAAGCCACGTATGGCCATAAAAGCCCAGGCACTAGCTGACTTCGTGGTGGAATGTACCATACCCAACCAAGAAGTCGGGGGGCAGGAAGATACCACACCTCAAGACAAGGGAGTCGACAATGGGGACAAGGAGAAAGAATATTGGGTTCTCTATTTTGATGGAGCATCAAAAACAAATTCCAGTGGAGCAGGGTTGGTTTTGCAAAGCCCAGATGGATTCTTAATTGAGTATGCCATGAAGCTAGACTTCCCAACAACAAACAATGAGGCAGAGTATGAAGCCCTGATTGCTGGCCTTGGCCTAGCTGGGACACTTAGAGTCAAAAACTTAAAGGTCCGTGGAGACTCGAAGCTGATCATATCCCAGGTAAAGGGAGAATTTGAGGCAAGAGATGATACGATGGCTAAGTATGTTCGCCTAGTAAGGGCTGTGATGACCCAATTTAATGAATGCCATGTTGAACACATTCCAAGGGAAGAAAATGCTAAGGCAGATGCGCTATCAAAGTTTGCTTCATCTGAGATTGAAGAAAGTTCAGGGAGTGTGTACTTCCGTGTTTTGAAGACACGAAGCATAGATGTTAAGCTTGTGGCTCCCGTAGATTTGGGGACGTCATGGATTGATCCCATCAAGGCTCACATTCAGACCGGTTGGTTGTCAAGCGATGCAATTAAGGCACGGAAGTTAACTGTTCGAGCACTAAGGTACTCTTTGATAGATGGGATTCTATATAAAAGATCTTTCGTGGTTCCTTACTTGAGGTGTCTCAGGCCCGATGAGGCACGCTTAGCTCTTGAGGAAGTGCATGGAGGTATTTGTGGGCAAAACTTGGGGGGCAGGGCCTTGGCTCATAAGATAACTCGTTTAGGCTTCTATTGGCCAGAAATGATGGCTGATGCCAAAGAATATGTAAAGAAGTGTGATCGTTGCCAGAAGCATGCACCAGTCGCCAGACAACCCCCCGAGATGCTGACCTCTATCAACTCACCTATTCCCTTTGCTATGTGGGGGATGGATATTCTAGGGCCTTTTCCTATGGCCACAGCACAAAGGAAGTTTCTGATTGTAGCCATTGATTATTTCACCAAGTGGATCGAAGCCAAACCTTTGGCCAAAATCACAACTAAGCAGGTTGCACAATTCCTGTGGGAAAACATTATGTGCCGATATGGAATTCCCCGTATCCTCGTCACTGACAATGGAACACAATTCAACAACGAGGAATTCAAGAAGTATTGCGAAGAAAATGAAATTGAGTTACGGTTCACCTCTGTGGCTCATCCGCAAGCCAATGGGCAAGCGGAGGTAGCAAATCGGATAATCCTGGATGGACTAAAGAAGAGGATCGAGAAGTCAAGAAATAATTGGGTAGATGAGATACTTCCAATATTATGGGCCTACAGGACTACCTGTAGAGTCACGACAGATGCAACTCCTTTTATGTTGGCATATGGGGCGGAAGCAGTAGTTCCCGTGGAGATATCACATTCCTCTCCAAGGATTCAGGCCTTCGATGAGAAAGAAAATGAGGAAGGGCAGAGATTAGCCCTGGATTTAATTGATGAAGTGCGAGATAAAGCACACGCAAAGATAGTAGAATATCAGAAAAAGGCTTCATTCTACTACAACCTAAGGGTTAAAGAGAGGTTTTTCAAACAAGGTGACCTAGTCTTGAGAAAAATAGAGGCTTCTGGTGTCGGACAGAAAGGAAAGCTTGCCCCAAATTGGGAAGGGCCGTATAGAGTCAAGAGCGTTCAGGGTAGATGAACCTACAAGCTGGAGACTATGGATGGTTTTGAAGTCCCGAGAACCTGGCACGCACAAAACCTGAAGGTTTACTACGTGTAAGATGGTCGAAGTACGATTCTCACTTGTCATTATGACAAGTAGGTTTAAAAGCACCTTGAAGCTTTGTTAGCTATTATAGATCAGGGTCGAACCCATATTATGTAAGGTTTTGGAAAACCAGACTTGAAATTGAAGAGTTCAAAATTATTTCAACCTATGGATGTTTGAGTTGTGATAATACTTGTGTGGCCCATTAAGCCAAGTTTGAATATTAAAGTATCGGAAAAATGAAGGAGAGAATGCAAATAAGGAAAGTAGCATAGCCCCGCAGGGTAATAAGTTTTAATACAAACAAAAGTCCAGACATAAATTAAGGATAAAATTACAAAATAGAAAAACTACTCCTCCATGTGGGAGCCTTCATTCTCTTCCTCCTTATCAGCGCCTTCAGCGTCCTTCGCAGGAGAAGCGGGAGGAGAAGCAGTGTTAGGATCCAAGATGCGATCATCTGGCTGAGGAGAGTCGAAGAGGGCGTCTATGCTGTCCTCTGACTCAGCCCGCTCAGGACTTATAAAGTCCTTAGGGTCGACTAAGCCCTGGTACTTCTCAGAAACAGCCTTCACGGCCGCATCCCATCCCTGAGTGAACTGTAGGGAGTAAAGACCCTCATCATGAATCTCCATGAGATTCTTAAACTTGTCAGAATCCATGTAGTCATCAATGAGCTTATCCTTATCGCTCCTGAGTTTCACCAGCTCGGAATGAGCCTTAGCCAGCTCCTCTTTCTTCGTGTCCAGCTTCTTCTCCAGGACCTTGGCTCTCTCCTCCCACTTCTTCATCTCCTTCTCAAAAACATCAGAATTACCCTTCCAAGATCTAGCCTGATGTAGGGCCGCCTGGAAATAGGTATTACTCTGCAAAGAAATATGTATGAGTTGGCGCAAATTCATTGGGATACAAGAAAAGTTGAAATTCACAAAAGGAAGAGAAGAAAAAAGAAAATTACCGCAGCTTGGGCTTGAGAACCCAGAAGCTCAATAGTCTCGACATCACTCCCCGTAACAATGCCAGTGAAATCATGGGGAGTGATGGAATGGTACGACCAATCCTTGGCATGTTTGGTGGATCCAACCACCGTATCGCTCCTCCTGAAGCCCCAGTTAGGCCTGAAGGAATGTGCCTTAAGTGGAGGATCCACATCGTCCCCTAGCTCGACCACCGGGACGTGGGGCTTAAGGAAAGTAGGACCGTCAGGTTTGCTCCTGGGGTCCCTGTTTAACTTGGCCCTCTTCTGGCGGCCAGATTCCCCCTCCTTGGGCCTATTGACATTATTAATAGCCTCACAAGCTGAAAGGAAAAGCAGAAGGAATATTAAAATCCAGAAAAGAGAAAAATGTGAGATGAAATGAGAAGTGGGAAGTGAAGTGAGGATTCTCACTCCACACTACACTTATATAGGCGAAAAGCTCGGAATACGAGGCGTTTTTAGGCCCATTTAGCCAGGCCCAACCTAAAGGCCCATCTACAAGAAGTATCAGGAACAATTTAGAAGCTCCTGTGGAATTTAAAAAGTCAAAAATCGACCAGAACCTTAATATGGTTCGATCAGAGTCCTGATCGATGCAAAAGAGAGTCCTGATCGATATCTTATTCGAACAGAAGGGAAGAAATCTCCTAAGATCGATCAAAGTCCTGATCGACAGAGAAGAGAGTCCTGATCGATATGCTATTCGAACAGAAGGGAAGAAATCTCCTAAGATCGATCAGAGTCCTGATCGACAGAGAAGAGAGTCCTGATCGATATGCTATTCGAACAGGAGGGAAGAAATCCCCTAAGATCGATCAGAGTCCTGATCGACACAGAAGAGAGCCTTGATCGATATCTTATTCGAACAGGAGGGAAGAAATCCCCTAAGATCGACCAGAGTCCTGATCGACGGAAAACAGCATCCTGATCGATATTCCATTCGATCAGAATGGTCGAGAGCCATTTAATTCGTTCAGAGTCCTGATCGAAACCGATCAGGAATCCTGGTCGATTAAGCCCGTGTAGCAATCGACTAGGGTGTCATTTTGAAGGCCAATTCGGTCAGAATCCTGATCGAAATCGATCAGGAATCCTGTCGACCAGAGTGTAAGATCCTGAGCTAATTCGATCAGGATCCTGATCGATTTTGGCTGCATCCTGATCGATTTTGGCTGCATCCTGATCAATTTCGAATGCATTCTGATCGATTTTAAGCCAGAAATTAAGGGAAAATTCCAGAAATTAAGGATAAATCCCAGAAATTAAAGGAATAAATCCAGAAATTAAGGATAAATCCCAGAAATTAAGGGAAAATTCCAGAAATTAAGGATAAATCCCAGAAATTAAGGGAAAAATCCAGAAATTAAGGAATAAATCCAGAAAATTAGGGAAAAATCCCAGAAATTAGGGAAAAAATCCAGAAATTAAGGATAAATCCCAGAAATTTAGGGAAAAATCCAGAAATTAGGGAAAAATCCCAGAAAATTAGGGAAAAATCCCAGAAAATTAGGATAAATCCCAGAAATTAAGGGAAAAATCCAGAAATTAGGGAAAATCCCAGAAAATTAGGGAAAAATTCCTGGAAATTAAGATAATTTCTGAATAAAAGGAAGATTCATTGTAAATGTGTAGGTCGCTCCACACTTTACGCAAAAACGAAACCCTGAAAGGGAACAAATAGACTTAACTTCTGCGAAACCTATTCAATGTTTCCCAAAAGTTGGGGGGCAAATGATAGGGATAAATAAATTATGATTGTATAATTAAATACTGCATTAATTGTACAAGTTGTGGGCTGCTAGGCCCAATAAAAAGATATATGAAACTCAGACCAGAAAGGTTAAGCCTGATGGACCAGATCAGGCCTGATGGAATAAAAAAGGCCCAAAAGCCCTAATTATTAATTAATTTCGTAATTAATTAATAAGGGAAAAATCAGCTATTGAGAAGAGTCCCGATAAGGATATAAATCCTTATAAATTAGCCTCAAGGGGACCTAAAAGGATAAGGAATCAGCTTCCTACTTCCTAGGACTCCTAAGTCTATCCTAATTCAGAGGCTTGTCCACCAAGTCTCCTATACCAAGTCCAATTCAAGGACTCCCACATCTATATAAGGGGTCTCACCCCCACCAATCAGAACTACGTTTTTTGGCTTGATCCTTGGCAATCAGCAAGATACGTAGGCATCTCGTAAAGACAGATTGAGTCACGAAACACGAGGGCAGCCATTAAAGGCCTTGAGCTCCCGAATCTTAGTATTAAATACAGCAAGTAATACCTTGGTTTTTTATCTATAACAGTTCATTTGATTGTATAGTTTTTTAATATTTGTGTAATATTTTTATCAAAAATAATTTCATATTATAAATGATTAGAATGAGTTTTATTTAACAAAATACATCTTTTTTATATTTTATTATATGAGTTTATTAGGAAAACTATTTTTAGAAAAATTGAGTATTTTTTATGTATTTTGAACTTGTGTATAAGTCAAGGTGTGTGAAGTGGCTAGTTAGTTTTAGTTTTTAAATGACCTCTTATTAAACGTGATGACCCAACCATTTAATGGTACCATTTTAAGTATCTTACATTAATTATATATATGATATAATTTTGAAATAGGTTAATTTGAATAATATATATTACTATAATATTTTTATTACATACCAATGAGAATAGAAAAAAATTTAAATATAAAAAATTAAAAATTGATATTACCCAAAATACAAATATTGATTATAAAAATATAATAATTAATAATTGTGTAACTAAAATTAATTTTGAATAAGATAAAATAAGTGAATAAAATGAAACTATTAAAAGTTATTGATTTAAGAATATAAAAATGAGAAAGAAAGAGAATGAGAATTAGATAAAAAGAAATGATAAATGGGTAATAAAGAGAATTAGTGGAGATAACAAATGAAAGAGAGAGAGATTGAAGGTAAATAAAATGAGAAGAGAATTGTTAGTGGAAGATGACATGAGTTAAATTAACTAGGGTTTGACTCATAGGAATAGGATTTGATGATGTGAATGCTTAAAAGAGAATTTGACACATAAGTTAAGATGATGTGAGCGGTACTTTGTTTTAGCATAATGTAGATATTAACTTTTAATGATTTAAGACATATTTTGAATTTTAACTTCAACAATAATTCTTATCTCCCTCCTTACTATCATTGTATTAATAAATTTAAAAAGATATGGACAAAAAGTGGAATAAAGAGAGAGAAATGTAAAAAGAAGAGGGAAAAATGAATTTTTTATTGCTAAAAAGGTTATAAGGGAGTACTAGAAGTTCATTAAAGATAAAAAATGAAACTCATGTCTTAGTGATATAAGGAAGTATTAAGACACTCTTGGAGTGCCATATTTTGTCAAAAGCTTTATAATTGAACTAAAAAACTCGTATAAGGGTTCTGTTAGACTTGCTCTAACGGTAAGCTTGCAAAAGTAGGAAAATATATATTACACAATTTCATATTTTAGAGTTGGAATGAGTGGAGAAAAGCTAACTAAAGTCTCTTAGAAATGAGTGGAAAGAAGGGTTCTTAAGCTTTTAAAGAGGAACTAAGAGTTTTTGGAGTTCAAATTTAAGCATCACTATTTATTTTTCAACCTAAGAATATATATAAACAGCTTGTTGGAGATGCTGTAAGACTTTGTCAAATCTGTCACCGGCCTTAAATAAGCCTATTGTTATTATCTAGAACACTGCTCTCTCAAATCATGCAGGTTTACGCAAATTAATTAACAGAGTTTATACCTGGTACATGCCATACGATGCTCTGCCATAAAAAGAACTTGGTATCTCCGATTAATAATCATATTTGATTCGGATTAAATATTAAAGTGATCATTTAAGTGAAAATTATATATCATTTTTATCATCAATCTTAACGAGCTGTCATTTGAATCAATGAACTCATAATAAATATCAAATAAATAATTCCAAATATGTTTTCGAAAAGTAAAAGTAATATATTATTGAGTTCCACATATTTTTATTAAATGCTACCACAACCAAATAAAAAGTTATAAACTCTAGTATTTAAGATAAGATAATGTGTCCGTTTGGGAAATCTGAAAATAAGTAACTTACTACTTAAAATGAATAAGTGAATTATAAGTGTTAATTAAAAAAAATACTTATAAGTTAAATAAGTGTTTGGATAATTTTACTTATAAGTCAAAATAAAAAAATTCTTAAATGAGCTAAAATAAATAATTATTAAATATAATTATCTAAATTCTTGAATTTTAAGTTAGTTAACATTTAAAAATATATATTTTAAAACTGAGGTTAAAAGTACGTCGTTACTAACATTCAACTTATCAGCTTATAAGTTGTAAATTCAATTTATAAGTTGGTCGACAAACACTCGTCGATAAGTTGTTCCGGGCTTATAAGCCATAAATGACTTATAAGTGCGCTTCCAAACTGGCCCAATATATCTAGATTTAATAAAACTCATGTACTAATTATTTTTATTTAAATAAAATAAAATACCTATAATTCTAAAAAATAAATAGTAGGTATAGTTCTAAAAATCTAAATATATTATCTAAAATATTAGAATTCATAACTTTTCATTTGGTTGAAGTTGCATTGAAGAATTATGCATAAACTTCATAAAAATAAGTTTTAATTTTCGAGTACATATTTAGAGGTATCTGTTTGACATTTATTATGACTTTAGTGATTGAAATGATACCCGTTAAGATGGGTGGCAAAAGTGATGTATATCTTTCATTTTAGTGACCACTTTAATATTTAATCATATTTGATTCAGGTTAGTTATCAAATAGGCCACTTATTGCATCCAAATATATCAAGTGATTCACTAATTACAAAACTAACTCAAATGAGTCACTTATTTTAAAATTTGTATCAAAAATATCATTATATTATTAATCGAAATTCTTAAAAGTATTATATTTTGAGTTTCACACATTTTTTATGAACGATATTGTTAGGTCACACAACACTGTAGAAGGGGGTTGAATACAGTGTTTATACAATCAAATCGATTTAACACAAGTATGTAATAAAATCAAGTATATTGAATAAACTATGTTACAATATGAACTGTTGTTCTCTCTCAGTGATAAACAAATATCACTAAGAGCTGCTAGGTTACAATGTATAATTTTATCGATAATGATAACATATATAGTGTAAACCCTAAGTCTGTGTTTATATACTACACAGTTACAAGATATATTCTAATTGATATGGAATACAATTCTGTCTCCTAAAATATATCAATAAGATATCTTCCAGTCTTCTAACTCTTTCCATGCATATCTTCTTTTGTTTTAGTCTCGATCTTCTCCTGTGAATCAACTTCCTTCCTTAACTAAAAGTCTTCCCGCACTTAAATGTGACCTTAAGTTCTGACTCAATAAGTCCTGATTTCAGTAAGTCCTGATTTGTCCTGTTGTTAAGTTCTGAAAACTAAACACAAATCATATTAGACATGATATCTCAAATATATCTAACAAATATTATATCCAAATGAAAGGTTCTGAGTTCTACTATTTTAGATAATACTGTTAGATTTTTAAAATTTTATCAACTATTTATTTTTATTTGTTTGATTATTTTATTTGATTTAAATAAAAATAAATAGTAGATAAATTTTTAAAAATCTAAAAATATTATCTAAAATACTAGAACTCAGAATCTTTCATTTGGATGTAATATCATTCATAAAAAATATGCGAAACTCAATATATATATACTTTTAAGAATTTTTACTAACTATAAAGTGATATTTTTGATAAAAAATTTCAAATGAGTGACTCACTTGAGTCGGTCTTGTAATCAGTGACTCACTTGATACATTTGGACGCAATATGTGACCTACTTGATAATTAACCCTATTTGATTCACATGAACATTTGATTCCCCCCATTTCCTTCTAGCTTAATTATGTAAATGACACTCTGTAATATCCCGTAATTTTTAGAATTAGATTAATAATTGAATAATAGAATAAAAGTATTAAAATTATATAAGGATTATGATTTAAAATTTGAATTAGACTAATGAGCCTAAAATTTAGATCAGATTCTAATATGGATAATTTGTAAGTTAAGATATAGGGTTATATATCTTTATAAATACACCTTATTCGTTTTCCTTATTTTTATTCATAAAATTCGTAGGATTAAAAGTCATAAAATTCAGCAGTCTTGTAAAATTCGTACAAAATTCATCGTAAGTCAGAATTCGTTGATTCTGGACTTTTCAGAAAGGTATTTTCGTTCTCTATAACTTTTGCGTTTCGTTTTTCTCAAGATAACATTGTTTAGATGGTCAAAAAGGGAAATAACAGATCTGATCAGAATTGAAATGATGGAGAAAATCGAGGTTTTAGATGTTTTTTCAAGGGGTTGCTAATGATTGATTTTGTGTTCTAATGTGAATTATCTGTATGCGTGATTGATGCAAGTAACTTTCCGATGCTCTGTATTATTTGTTTAATTACGTGTCTGCAAGTAACTTTTCGTTGCTCTGTAGTATTTGTTTGCCTACGTGTATTGTAAGTAATTTTCTGTTGTATCATATTATTTGTTTGCCTACATGTTCTGTAAGTGACTACCCGTTGCTCCTTATTATTGTGTGACATTTTTTGGATTAGATGTTCTGAATATGTATGTAACTGTTCGTTGCTCCGTATTTATTGTGTAACGTGCATATTATGTGTGATTAATAAGATAACAAATTTTCGGAAATTCCCAGTCTTAGTCATGTATACGAATTAGAACCCGATCACTGGGTAGTGTGATACATAGAACTAGTTTGCGCACGTTCCGAAACACATCGATACCTTGTCAAGCTTCGGTTTCACTTGACGATATTGTTAGGTCACACAACACTGTAGAAGGGGGTTGAATACAGTGTTTATACAATCAAATCGATTTAACACAAATATGTAACAAAGATCAAGTATATTGAATAAACTCTGTTACAATATGAACTGATGTTCTCTCTCAGTGATGAACAAATATCACTAAGAGCTGCTAGGTTACAATGTATAATTTTCTCGATAATGATAACATATATAATGTAAACCCTAAGTCTGTGTTTATATACTACACAGTTACAAGATATATTCTAATTGATATGAAATACAATCCTGTCTCCTAAAATATATCAATCAGATATCTTCTACAAGTCTTCCAGTCTTCTAACTCTTTCCATGCATATCTTCTTTTGTTTTAGTCTCGATCTTCTCCTGTGAATCAACTTCATTCCTTAACTAAAAGTCTTCCCGCACTTAAGTTCTAATATGACCTTAAGTTTTGATATTAAGTTCTGACTTCCAGTAAGTCCTGATTTCAGTAAGTCCTATCTCAAATATATCTAACAATCTCCCCCAACTTGTAAATTAAGCAAAATATACAAGTTAATAGATTTGATGATGTTAAAAACATTTAAGTACAAATGCAATAAGAGTTTAATTAGATAACTAACTACAACTTACAGTCCTTGTAGCTTTTATCAATTTTACCGAGTCAATCTGAATCCAAAATGATTCTTGACAAAGTTTGATATCAGCTTTTCTTCTTTACTCCTCAGGACTTGAGCCATTGTAGTCTTGACTTGCTTCATCTCTTTATTCTGACTTCCAATCTGATAGATTGCAGTCCTTAAAGCAGAGATATGGTTTCTTTCTAAAACATCACCCACTCTTATTACCTTTGGATGAGAAGAATCCTCATTGTAGCACATACATTTCTCATTCAGTAACACTTTAAGCTTAGCATAATCCTTCTTCATTGGAGTTTCACTTCCATCATCTTCAACAATATTATGAATGAATTCAGTAACTCTTGAACCAGAAATTCTTGCTTTATCTCTGATGGTCTTCAATATGAAATTTGACCATCTCCTGGTAATATCAGACTTTACCTCTAAAAGGTAATGAAAGAATTGAAGTTCTTTCAGTGATTTATTTAGCACATCTGATTCTGACATTTGATATGTCCTTCCATCTTCAAGAAATATAATCAGATTTTTCTTGACATTGTGCTTGTCATGAACATCCAGTACCACTTGAACAAAGATAACCTTATCAAGGTGTTTCTATGTAACATCTTCAAGAGGTCTGTCAGTCAACATAAATGGATCTCTAGTAGCAACTTCAACTCCTGTCTTGATCTTAGCTTCATCAGAACCTAGCCCAGCCCTGTCTCTTGGTTCTCCAGCATTTAACCGAATAGTCATGAAAGTAGACAGCAATTGGCTTTTCTTTGGATTTGATGGTTTGACATTTTTCCACAGAAGTTTCTTTTTATCAGCTACTTCCATCTTGTCTAAATCAACTTGAGCACTGTCAGAGGTTGATGTCTTGATGACTTTATCAGAACTTGCTGTTTCTGTTGTAGCTTGAAATTCTTCACTCTGAACATCTTGAGCCTTGTCAGAGGTTGTCTTGGATTCTTCAGAAATCTTCCTTCTTTTAAGAGTTTGAACATCTTCATCTTCAGCAAGAGTATCATCAGTAACTTGAACCATCTTGCACACTAGTTTTATCAGGATTTGAGGAATTTTCATCTCATGTGGCTTTATTGGTACATCAACTTTTCCGTTTCCTTTATATTTGGGATCAATCTCAGTCTGTGATCTAGTCTTGGGCTTTGATGCCTCAGTTTTTGGCTTCTCCTTGATCACAATGCCTTTTTCCTTAGGCCTTGGAGGTTTCTTTGCAGCAGAAGCTTTTGGCTTTAGGTTTTTCTTTTCAGATTTAAATCTAGCTTCTTCCTCCTTGAGATTTTCTAAATCTATTCCAGGATTATGCTTCAGAAATAATCTTCTAGCAATTTTCTCATCAAGTGTCTGAATCTTGGGATCCTTGTAGTAGACTATTGTAATAACCCCAAAAATTTTGAACTTTTTGTAACCCCTATGAATAATGATTTTGCTGATTATGCTGAATAAGAAAACTTTTCATGCCATACTATGTAGGGGTTCTTCTATTGTTATTCCGAGATCTTATTAGTACTTTATATGGTATATAAGTGTATGTAAAGATCGTTAGAATCCAAATTCGAACACTTTGATTTTTCCTGAAAATCTACCAGATACCGAAAGAATTGAGTATAAGGTAACAGGATAAAAAGGATTTAAATTCAAGGATTATAAGAGAGGATCAAAAAAGGAATATAATGTATTAAGAAAGGTTAAGGAAACCCAAGTAATAAGATACCGGGTATGATCCCTCAAACGATAAACGAGATCGAAAGTTAAGCGAACCGTATAGCAGATCAACGGTCATTAGCCAAGTAATTAGGAGCTAAGCAAAGAGATTAGTGATGATGATGTCATCAAACCAATAAGAAGAGGACAAGCATGGGAAGATGACATAAGAATGATGACCTAAGCATGACCAAAAGGGAAGGAATTGTTGGATGATTGTGAGCCACACAATTTTTACCATGGTAACAACCTAATTAACAAGAAAATCATCACAGAAATACCTAGGCAACCAAACAAGAAGCATTTCTTCTCCCCCCCTCATTCTTGCTCTCGGCTTTTCCATGAAAAGCAAAGGAAAATTTTCAAAACTCAAGCTACACACCTTCAAAAATCAAGAGGTTTGTTTCTTTAGCTTCCATAATTCATAACTTAGATGAACCATAAGTTTAAGCTCAAGATTCCATATTTAACATAGCTAATCAATTCATCAAAGTTCTTGGTGAATAGTGTTTTCAAGAAACTAACTTTGTGTTTTCTTCAAGATCCAAGCTTAGTAGAGATAGTTAGTGGTTATTTAAGACTTCCTAAGTGATTCTCCACTCTCCAAGGAAGGTATAACCCCTCCAAACCCTAACTTTACTTTGAGTATTAGGTTTGGTTTTGTTTGTTATAGTTCATAAGAGCATTATTCTTGTATGTTTAGAGTTTGGTTGGAATTATAATGATTTTGGGTTATAAATCTTGGTTGTTGGTGGATGAACCTTAAGTATAGTTAGTAGCTCTTGTTGTGATTGAATAAGATGGATAAAACATGAAGTAATGGACTGATTTAATAGGATTTGGATGAAGTTTGGTTGTACGGTTGATTTGTGGTTGAATGATGGTGGAATGGTGTTGATTGGTGGTGGTTTAATATTGAATTGATTGGGTAAAAACTTGGTAATCGCGTAAACATAGCCGTCGTAATGCCCGATTTACTTTAGACTATTTTCATTCTTAACATCAGGACCCGTGAACTCACTGTTAGGTTTTGACCATTGCCATGATTAGATAGTTCATGTTACGAGCTTTGTTTTGATATGTGGTTCGATTGAATCCGATGTACGGTTTAGGAGAAACGACCGTTTTAAGTAACGGCGTTTCGCGAACGGACCATTACCCCTTGCCTTACTTTGAAACCTTGGTTAAGGCCCCTAAAAGACTAATTGGATTACGAAACAATTATGTAATGTGGATTAGGAAGTTGGTAAAGTACTCGCGAAAGAATCGCCTTAAAATTCATAATGGTTAATTTATTAAAAATGGCGGAGCCGAGGGTACTCGAGCGACTTAAGTGAATCGTTAAGCGCAAAAGCGAGCGTTAGAGTCTAGTTGGTTAAAGTGTAGATTTTTAAGCGACTTTGGTTTAATTCCAACTTATATGTTGTTTATAGGTTACCAGGCTCGTCCCAGGCCTTTTACCACCCCCAGTCGCTCAGGCAAGTTTTCTACCCGTTATACTGTTGTTGTGATGTATATATATGTATATGCATTATCTTGTGATAAGTGCATGATTGTTATTAGCAAATTTTGCAATATATTGGAGCATGCTGATATGGTATATATGCATGTTTGTTTCGTAATCTTGATATCTAATTGTTGATTCAATTGCTTATAAGTTGCATAATACCTATGCTAGAGATAAGCAGTAGTTGTGTATACCCTTAGTATAGGGGACCCAAAGGTGAATATTTTTCTAAACCGGGAGTCGATGTTCCCGAGTATAATATATATATATTTATATTTATATATATATATGAATAGTTTTCAAAACCATTAATCGAATAAGGTTTATTCGATAACTTTATTTTAATTAATGAATATTAGTTTGAATATTCATTCGAGGACTTATGACTCCGTTTATTTTATTTAATGATTATTATTTTGAATATTCATTCGAGGACTTATGATTTCGCTTATTTTATTAAATAATATTCTTTATTTTATTAAAGAATAATGTTTCGATAATCCAACTTATTTTTGATTATTTAAATAAAGATCGTATATCTTTGGTTATTTATTATTCATTTCAAGCATAAGTTTTAAAACTTCTACTTCAATTATTTTATAAGGATTATCCTTTTGGGAATATTATTTAAATAATAATATTCGGATATTTTCTAATATATCGGAACTGATTTATTTCATTAAATCAGCATTACTCCAAACATTCTGTTAGATATATTTGATAATGTCATGGCTAATATATTTTATGTTTAGATTTCAGATCTTATTTAACAGGACAAATCAGTACTTAACCGTTGATCAGTATTTATACTGGAAGTCAGGACTTAAGGATATCAGTACTTATATTATCAGGAGATAATCATCAGAAGTTAGATATCAGAACTTAAGTGCTGAAGGACGATCAGATAAGGACAGTAGCTAATTAAAGGAAAGAAGATCAAGATAAACATAAGAAGAGATATGCATGAAGAAGGAGTTCCGTGAAGAATGGAATACTTGGAAGAAAAGATATCTGATTGATATATTTTAGGAAGCAGAATTATATTCCATATCAATTAGCGATTATCTTGTAACTGTGTAGTATATAAACACAGACATAGGGTTTACACTATAAGTGTTATCATATTCGAGAAGATTATTCATTGTAACCCTAGCAGCTCTCGTGATATTTGTTCATCACTGAGAGGTAACAGTTCCATACTATAACAGAGTTTATTGTTTTAATAAAGTTTGTTTTCTGTTACTTAAGATTTTAAAGTTCGATTTGATTGTATTATACACTGTATTCACCCCCTCTACAGTGTGTGTGACCTAACATATTCTTAAAAATGTTTTAAAGTCTTCAAAATGATTTTTAAAAGTTAGAGCGGATCCCAAAAGTCATTTTTATATTTAAGATCTTCCTTTCGAAGGGGATTTAAATACTCGCTCAAAACCTGAGGGATCCGGCTCAGTGGTGTATTTTACATTCGCAACGAGGTTGCCATTTTGAGAAAACATCTTGATTACTTGCCCATCGTTCGGGAAATAAGTTCATCTATTTGAGTCGGCATAAGCAACATGGGCTCAGTGGGCGTCCATGAAAGTGTAAGTGGCTCAGTGGGAGTCCATCAAATGCGTAAGTGGCTGAGTGACAGTCCAACATAAGGTCCTATTGCGGCCAGGGTGATGACCAATGGGGAATTTGTCCATCTACTAGTAGAAAAGGTTACTTATTGGTATCTTTGCCTGATCAGCAAGATATCAGGTTTATGCCAAGGTTTTCTCCTTTCCAAATTCATTGGATATTACAACTCTGTTTATAATTTTCATAACGGAGGTTTTCAAGGAGTGTATGAAATGTATATATATATAGGTGTATATATATATCGGGACTTAATGAAGTATCTCGTAACTTCATTATTTATAATGATATTTCAAGGATTGAATCTATTCAAATCTTATCTTGTAGTCTCATCTATGTGATGAACTTTTGAAACGGATTATACCTTGAACGGTGGTAGTTCAAGTAGTATTCGAAAAAGATATAAGTATATTGGAGTATCTTGTAACTTCATCTTTTAAACTTATATCTAGTAAATGATTATCTTGTACATGTCAAAGATTTTCAGAAAAGCGTTGAGACAAGGTTAGATATATGAGATCACCTTGCAACGATATTTTTATACAGTTATAAACTGGAACTCTGTGTATATTATACATGTCAGAGGATTTCAAAGATTGTGAAAAGTATATATGTATATATATACTGAATATTTTGCGACTTGGTCGCGTTAAGATATCAGTTTTGTTCATTTCTTCTTGACCAAGACTTTCATGAGTACTATAAGAATGCTCATATATTGTTAATTTTTATACATATTATTTCGGTGGGCTTGTTGCTCACCCTTGCTTTATTCTTTCATCACACAACAACAGATAGAAAAGATGAACATGACCAAGCTTCCAATTCGCAAGCGGTTAGGAAACGTTCCGCAGTTTTCTGGAAGCGTTGATGCCGCTGTAGCTGAGGTAGAAATTACCAATAGGCTAGGCTTTCAACTTCTGATGTACCAGAATTATGTATCTATATGAATTGTAATAATGGAAAAGAAATGTAAATTTATTCAGAAACCCTTTTAAGGTGTAACGGTTTATAATTGTGGAATATAATGACTTGTGTTATTTTTGGTATTCATCTCTGAGACTATAACTTGTGGTGTGTGTGTATATTGTGGGGTCACAGTACTCAGTAGTTGGTTGATTGTTAAGATTAAGTATTGATAAGGGAAATGGAACTCGTGACAACCCGAATCCCCGACCCCGGATTTGGGGGTGTTACATAAATGGTATCAGAGCTAAGCGTTATAAACCTCAGAGATGATGTGACGTTAAGATAATAAGTTCACTAAGAAAATAAGAACTCTTGCCAAGTTCATAGTCGGGCTACCTAACGTAGTACTGACAGTTAAAACCCTTACGGGAACCCTTATAAATATTATGATAGTAACATAGTTCGTTCTCGTATAGGGCAGCGGGGCACCGAACCCTGAGGTTCAGGAGCATCAGCATGATGATGTTTTATTACATATTGGAGATCAAATTATGAATCCAATAGAGTACCCTAACGAGGGACCGGATGAGATTCATATCAAGAATGTTACGGTTGAGGATGTTATCCCAGAAGGGATTGTTGCCGAGGAGGATCTCGTAGAGGATCCTAACGAGAATAAAGAGAGGACCGCTGAGGAATTGATGACCGTAGTCAGGGCGACTACCAGAGCTAGAATGGCCGTGAGGGTGGCACTAGAGGATGAAGAGTTACCAAGGGCACAAAGGATAATGAGGGCAGAAGGAGTGGGGCCTTCCACGACACTAATTATACCAGTGTCAGACCCTCTTCCAGAGGTTCCTGTAGACATCCATGAGGTTCCACCAATTCCTGTTCCCTCCCCTGTACAGAGCCCAGCACCTACTGAGGAAATGCCACCTTTATCTCCTGCACCATTATCACCTGATACCGTGCTTGGTTATCCATTTGGATCTCCTGGGTCTGCACCACCTGCACCCCATGGACTGCTAGATGCTACCACTCAGGCTTCTCTTATCGCTGATTATTATATGACTTTGGGTGGCCTTTCTGAGGCCCGTAATGTTAGGAGTGATCTGTTGGATCGACTTACTGCATCAAGGATTGAGGGCGGGATACTTCCGGCAGGATTAGCTTATAGCATGGAAAGGATTGAGGCTACCACCCGAATTACAGCTAGAGGCCATCTTGAGGGTCAGGTTGATCCAGCTCTACTTGCGACTATCTTAGACCTCATCACCTCTGTGATGGAGCGGGTTAGGGATGTCGTGCGTGCCCGCATTTCTTGATCCATGGTAGTGTGCAGAGCCAGAGCGATCAGACAAGGGTTTCATGTAGCACCGCTTTTGGAGGATTAGCCTAAGTTATGAATGATTAGTTTTAATGACTAGATGATTATCTATAGTAGTACTTTTGGGATAAAAGTGATCAGATCAAATGATGTAATTCTCTTTAATGTGTTCGGTTGTTGTACCCTCGAATAAATGGTTATGTATATATTCGTTAATTTTAGTTCAGATCAGTTTGTTTGTGATAAGTTCATATTGTTAATTGCACTATTAACACTTAAGAGAGTGTCATGAAGTTTATAGAACTTGAGAATTCATAATTTGCAATCATGCAACGACTGAACGAGGGAAAGACTTAAGCAAAGTAAGTAAGACAAATATCCAGAGATTCTCAAAATTTTTCCAAGCATTATGCCCCCACGAGGAATAAGATTAGGGGCAAACCTTGAATGTGATAATCAGGGAGGTCGCAATTAAGATATAAGGAACACAGAACACAATGAAGTGGAAAACAAGGATTTTAACGTATAAGATAACTCCAAGTATGGGAGAAGGATGAAACATTTCATACTAAGGAAACAGAAAGTCGAGTAAGGAAAGGAGACCCGAGACGGTACTCCTATACGGCAATTCATGGACCTGTCTAAAAAGAACTTAGACTATTATCCCCAACCACCACCGTGAGGAGACAGTGCAGTGGGAAATTCTTTCAGGACCTTTAAGTCGCTAAGCTCTCAGAATTTCCAAGGAACAAGCGAAACCAGTAGAGGCGAGAGTCTGGCTAAAGGAAATATGGGAATCTTTTGAGATTATAAATAATTGATGAAGCATAAAAGACTATTTTGTCACTTACCTTCCTAAGAGAGAGGCAACCCGCTGGTGGAAGGCTAAGGAAGATAGAGAGATAGTGTAAAAGCTTTAGAGCCAGAACAAAGGCGAACGAGTATGATGAATTATGAATCTAAGTTGTAAAAGTTGTAAAGATTCGTTCTGAGGACAAGAATCCCAGAACGACGTGATGTTTGAAGTAAATAATTAGTGGGTTCATGAAATGATTGTAAGAGAAAGGAAAATAAAAAGAAACTGAAGTAGAAAGGAATATAAAGGCAATAGAGTTTGAGGAATGATAAGGGAGTTGGGTATGAGGAAACCCTAAAGAATCATAGTAATAGAAATAGAAAAGTATGCGATCGAGATGAGGATGATTCACTATGAGTTAAAGTTGATAGTTGAAGGCATAAGAGTTGTACATATTGTACCCCCTTTAAGTTGGGAGAATTCGAGGAAACCTTGAGATAATTCGAAGGATAAATAATGAGACGCGGATAGACCGAGGAGACAAGAAAGTAGGAAATTAGGAAAATTGGATGAAGGAAGTGACCTTCAAGAATGTGAAGTATAAGACCGGTGGCATGATACCCAGAAAGGGAGACTCCAGGTATGAAAGACATCCCAACATTGAGATGACTGTTGAGATAAACAACAAAAGTAAATGAGGAATTATTAAGAAGAAGTTCACGTTGAACACGACCAATATCTTCCAGGACATCCATGTTATCATTACCAAATTAGGAAAGAAAAGCGGGTAACCATTGTTATCTTTTGAAGGCCATATGTGTTGACCTCAGTTTGAATAAGGATGCTATTGTGAAATTGGTATAGACTATCTGGGTGGGAATGATTGAATAAGACACCCTTATTAGGGATATATGACTTAATTTATCCATGGAAGGATGCATGTACCTCTTTAAAGGTGGAATTAAGATTAGAACATCTGTAACTTAGAATGAATCTTAGGGGAATGCATAAAGGTTGGCATTTCACCCTAATAGGGATAGTATGAGTTTTGACAGTATAAATTGGAAATGATTAAGGTAACAACAACCTTTAAGGATTAGTGGAGAAATTTTTCAGAACTATATAGACAATAATTCTGGTATTAGTAAATGGTATCTTGATATGCCCTGTGCCTAGGGTGTACCTGATGAAGGATTTAAAGATAACCTTAGAGGTTTTACAAGGAGAAAGGTAGTATTCAAAGTTCTCAAGAATAGAAATTTTGATGAAGGAAATATGGCGTAATTATAATAATGCCAGGTGGGCACGGGTTAAACCAAAAGAAGTATAGATTGAACCAATGAAGGTCAGAATTATTAAAGCAAGAAGGGCCCAAGATAAAAGACGTCCTAGTATGATCGAGAGTCAGCCATGATAATGTTTACATTTAAAGACTAAGGCAGTGACTTATGGAAAAAAATGGTAATTTTTTTTTTACTTATTTTATCACAAGGACTTAAGAAAAGCATTTTCACATAAGCAGTGATTTGAAATGAGGTAGAAAATTTAGTTGGAGATCGTTCAAAAGACATTGATTATAAGGAACTATTGCTATCAGGAAAGGCCAATGAGGTGGCCGACACTCTAAGTGTAAGAGAGCAATTATAGGCGCTCATGTCAGAGGAATACAGTGATGATGGTTAAAGCCATAAAGGTTGTATTATGGTGTGAAAGATTGACATTCCTTCTGATGATTGTGCGATACTCAACCGTAATAGTAGTTTGGTAAAGATTTAATTCATGTAGCGCTGTGATAGAGCTTCTTATCTTAGAAAGTCCTATCTTGAGATAAGCCAGGACTATGTTACGAAAGGATAAAATGAACCTTTGAGCTTCATGTCTCCTAATAAAGACATATGATTAATAATGGTATTAGCCTGCTATCGTTGCTTTCATTGAAACTCTTTTGCAATTTTATCTGCTTCATGTCATGTATGTACGTCAGGATCAGGAGTGTTCTTCATGAGTCATGAATGGTGATTATGTTAACTCCTTAAAAAGGTTTTGCTACGGCAGATATGGACTCCGTATGATTAGATATTAAGATTCCGAGGAAAATAAATGACTACAGTAGGCCAGCGATGGACCATAGTAATGCAGCAATGATTCTGCGAGTAATGAGTCAATTACAACCGTAAGAGTTGTATTAGAATGGATGTTGAGATTGAGTACCACTAATTGGGTTGTGGTGATGTATAAGTTATCATTGATAGACTAATTAAGTCGATTATCTACCTATTGAATATTTATTCCTTCTTATCAATAGAGAGTCGTATTACTATACGAGGAAGGTTACGGTGTAAGCATAGAATTCTAGTAAAGATGATGTCTAGAATGATATCCCAGATTCGATTTTCGTTGTCAAGGGAGTTTCAATGGTGAGTGTTTATGAGCTCGAGCAAGAGCATGGGTCCATAGAATGATGGACGGAATAGCATAAATATATAGGCATGTGAAATGCGATGCTATAATACTTGATGTTGATATATATACATATATGTTTTGTTCTCCTATGACAAACCTCTATAGTTCAGAGGTAGATTCCAAGCCAGATATTTTGTGGCAGTATATTTTTACATATATACAATTCTCTTCAATTCGTTCTTTTCTCTCCTTTTCATTTTATATAAGCTGAGAAGAACAACCCTTCCAGAAGGGGAGGTATTGCCGAATGACTATCTATCTATGTGATAGAAGCCTAGTAGGATACCACATGTTGTTTAATTGCTTGTCAAGTACTAAAGGCTGGCCACCTTCAGTACTAACTATGCAATAGAATAAGTGTTCATGATCATAGTGATCTCTCAATAAATTCTTTTACTTCTATACGAAGGACCAAGCTTTCGAAGATGGAGGCAGCTAGAGATGAAGTGGTACCAAGTAAGTTGGTATTCCGATTCTAACGCGTCCGTGATACTAAGGTTGACGCGATTATTAAGAGGTTATAAAACTCTAGCGAGTAAAGGTATATCTAGAATAATATCCTGTACGGAAGATAGCAATGATTACGAACTGAAAAAGAATGGGTATTGAGAAGCAAAAGCTATAGTGCTAGAAGCTATGATGAAATTTTGTGCAATAGACTTGAAAGAATTTGGAATGATCACTTAACGCGGATTGAGTTTTCTCACGAAAATATATCGTATGTCAGGTATCGAGATATCTCCGTATGAGATCCTTGAGGGAAGACAATGTCGATCTTCCTTATGTTAGGATGAACTTGCTCTAGCGCAAGATGCTCGGACCCGCAGCAGTCCAAGGGACCAAGGATATAATAGATCTAATCAGAGGACGACTGATAGTAGCCCAAGATGGACACACGAAGTATGTTGATTTGACACAAAATGACAAAGAGTAGGAAGTAGGGGACCTAGTGTTATTATAGGTATTCCTTTGGAAAGAATGGATGTGGTTCGGAAAAAAAGGAAAGCTAAGCCTACGAATTGTTGGACCCTTGGAGGTATTAAGATGTATTGGGAAGTTAGCATATGAGCTATCCCTACCCCCGAACATGTAGCAAGTTCATAACGTGTTCCACGTATTAATGTTAAGGAAGTGTAATTCGGATGCCAGACAAATAGGGGCATATGAGCGCATAGACATGCAACCAGACGTAACCTGTATGGAGCAACCAAGAAGGATTATAGATTAAAAAGGAACAAGTGCTTAGGAGAAAGGTTATCGTGCTAGTCAGGGTGTTGTGGCAGAACCACAATGTGGGAAAATTGACTTGAGAGTTAGAAGGCGCAATGCTAGAAAAGTACCCGCATTTGTTTTTCTATCTGATTCCGGGACGGAATCCTTTTAAGGAGGGGAGACTGTAATAACCCCAAAAATTTTGAACTTTTTGTAACCCTTATGAATAGTGATTTTGCTGATTATGCTGAATAAGAAAAGTTTTCATGCCACAGTATGTAGGGGTTCTTCTATTGTTATTCTGAGATCTTATTAGTACTCTATATGGTATATAAGTGTATGTAAAGATCGTCAGAATCCAAATTCGAACACTTTGATTTTTCCCGAAAATCCACCAGATACCGAAAGAATTGAGTATAAGGTAACAGGATAAGAATGATTTAAATTCAAGGATTATAAGAGATGATCAAAAAAGGAATATAATGTATTAAGAAAGGTTAAGGAAACCCAAGTAATAAGATACCGAGTATGATCCCTCAAACGATAAACGAGATCGAAAGTTAAGCGAACCGTATAGCAGATCAACAGTCATTAGCCAAGTAATAAGGAGCTAATCAAAGAGATTAGTGATGATGATGTCATCAAACCAATAAGAAGAGGACAAGCATGGGAAGATGACATAAGAATGATGACCTAAGCATGACCAAAAGGGAAGGAATTGTTGGATGATTGTGAGCCACACAATTTTTACCATGGTAACAACCTAATTAACAAGCAAATCATCACAGAAATACCTAGGCAACCAAACAAGAAGCATTTCTTCTCCCCCCTCATTCTTGCTCTCGGATTTTCCATGAAAAGCAAAGGAAAATTTTCAAAACTCAAGCTACACACCTTCAAAAATCAAGAGGTTTGTTTATTTAGCTTCCATAATTCATAACTTAGATGAGCCATAAGTTTAAGCTCAAGATTCCATGTTTAACATAGATAATCAATTCATCAAAGTTCTTGGTGAATAGTGTTTTCAAGAAACTAACTTTGTGTTTTCTTATGTTTTCTTCAAGATCCAAGCTTAGTAGAGATAGTTAGTGGTTATTTAAGGCTTCCTAAGTGATTCTCCACTCTCCAAGGAAGGTATAACCCCTCCAAACCCTAACTTTACTTTGAGTATTAGGTTTGGTTTTGTTTGTTATAGTTCATAAGAGCATGATTCTTGTATGTTTAGAGTTTTGTTGGAATTATAATGATTTTGGGTTATAAATCTTGGTTGTAGGTTGATGAACCTTAAGTATAGTTAGTAGCTCTTGTTGTGATTGAATAAGATGGATAAAACATGAAGTAATGGACTGATTTAATAGTATTTGGATGAATTTTGGTTGTATGGTTGATTTGTGGTTGAATGATGGTGGAATGGTGTTGATTGGTGGTGGTTTAATATTCAATTTATTGGGTAAAAACTTGGTAATCGCGTAAACATAGCCGTCGTAATGCCCGATTTACTTTAGACTGTTTTCGTTCTTAACATCAGGACCCGTGAACTCACTGTTAGGTTTTGACCATTTCCATGATTAGATAGTTCATGTTACGAGCTTCATTTTGATATGTGGTTCGCTTGAATCCGATGTACGGTTTAGGAGAAACGACCGTTTTAAGTAATGGCGTTTCGCGAACGGACCATTACCCCTTGCCTTATTTTGAAACCTTGGTTAAGACCCCTAAAAGACTAATTGGATTACGAAACAATTATGTAATGTGGATTAGGAAGTTGGTAAAGTACTCACAAAAGAATCGCCTTAAAATTCGTAATGGTTAATTTATTAAAAATGGTGGAGCCGAGGGTACTCGAGGACTTATATGAATCGTTAAGCGCAAAAGCGAGCATTAAAGTCTAGTTGGTTAAAGTGTAGATTCTTAAGCGACTTTGGTTTAATTCCAACTTATATGTTGTTTATAGGTTACCAGGCTCGTCCTAGGCCTTTTACCACCCCCAGTCGCTCAGGCAAGTTTTCTACCCGTTATACTGTTGTTGTGATGTAAATATATGTATATGCATTATCTTGTGATAAGTGCATGATTGTTATTAGCAAATTTTGCGATATATTGGAACATGCTGATATGGTATAAATGCATGTCTATTTCGTAATCTTGATATCTAATTGTTGATTCAATTGCTTATAAGTTGCATAATACCTATGCTAGAGATAAGCAGTAGTTGTGTATACCCTTAGTATAGGGGACCCAAAGGTGAACATTTTTCTAAACCGGGAGTCGATGTTCCCGAGTATAATATATATATATATATATTTATATATATATATTAATAGTTTTCAAAACCATTAATCGAATAAGGTTTATTCGATAACTTTATTTTAATTAATGAATATTAGTTTGAATATTCATTCGAGGACTTACGACTCCGTTTATTTTATTTAATGAATATTATTTTGAATATTCATTCGAGGACTTATGACTCCGCTTATTTTATTAAATAATATTCTTTATTTTATTAAAGAATAATGTTTCGATAATCCAACTTATTTTTGATTATTTAAATAAAGATCGTATATCTTTGGTTATTTATTATTCATTTCAAGTATAAGTTTTAAAACTTCTACTTCAATTATTTTTATAAGGATTATCCTTTTGGGAATATTATTTAAATAATAATATTCGGATATTTTCTAATATATCGGGACTGATTTATTTCATTAAATCAGCATTACTCCAAATATTCTTAAAAATGTTTTCGAGTCTTCAAAATGATTTTTAAAAGTTAGAGCGGATCCCAAAAGTTATTTTTATATTTAAGATCTTCCTTTCGAAGGGGATTTAAATACTCGCTCAAAACCTGAGGGATCCGGCTCAGTGGTGTATTTTACATTCACAACGAGGTTGCCATTTTGAGAAAACATCTTGATTACTTGCCCATCGTTCGGGAAGTAAGTTCATCTATTTGAGTCGGCATAAGCAACATGGGCTCTGTGGGCGTCCATGAAAGTATAAGTGGCTCAGTGGGAGTCCATCAAATGCGTAAGTGGCTGAGTGGCAGTCCAACATAAGGTCCTATTGCGGCCAGGGTGATGACCAGTGGGGAATTCGTCCATCTACTAGTAGAAAAGGTTACTTATTGGTATCTTTGCCTGATCAGCAAGATATCAGGTTTATGCCAAGGTTTTCTCCTTTCCAAATTCATTGGATATTACAACTCTGTTTATAATTTTCATAACGGAGGTTTTCAAGGAGTGTATGAAATGTATATATATATAGGTGTATATATATATCGGGACTTAATGAAGTATCTCGTAACTTCATTATTTATAATGATATTTCAAGGATTGAATCTATTCAAATCTTATCTTGTAGTCTCATCTATGTGATGAACTTTTGAAACGGATTATACCTTGAACGGTGGTAGTTCAAGTAGTATTCGGAAAAGATATAAGTATATTGGAGTATCTTGTAACTTCATCTTTTAAACTTATATCTAGTAAATGACTATCTTGTGCATGTCAATGATTTTCAGAAAAATGTTGAGACAAGGTTAGATATATGAGATCACCTTGCAACGATATTTTTATACAGTTATAAACTGGAACTCTGTGTATATTATACATGTCAGAGGATTTCAAAGATTGTGAAAAGTATATATGTATATATATATATACTGAATATTTTGTTACTTGGTCCCGTTAAGATATCAGCTTTGTTCATTTCTTCTTGACCAAGACTTTCATGAGTACTATGAGAATGCTCATATATTGTTAATTATTATACATATTATTTCGATGGGCTTGTTGCTCACCCTTGCTTTCTTCTTTCATCACACAACAATAGATTGAAAAGATGAACAGGACCAAGCTTCCAATTCGCAAGCGGTTAGGAAATGTTCCGCAGTTTTCTGGAAGCGTTGATGCCGCTGTAGCTGGGGTAGAAATTACCAATAGGCTAGGCTTTCAACTTCTGATGTACCAGACTTATGTATCTATATGAATTGTAATAATGGCAAAGAAATGTAAATTTATTCAGAAACACTTTTAAGGTGTAACGGTTTATAATTGTGGAATAAAATGACTTGTGTTATTTTTGGTATTCATCTCTGAGACTATAACTTATGGTGTGTGTGTGTATATTTTGGGGTCACAGTACTCAGTAGTTGGTTGAATATTAAGATTAAGTATTGATAAGGGAAATGGAACTCGTGACAACCCGAATCCTAGACCCCGGATTTGGGGGTGTTACAACTATAGTCTGCTTTCCCTTGAGCTTCAGAGTTTGCATGAACTTTTGAGAATCTTGACTTCCACCTTGTATCAGAACATCAGGCTTTGTCATTAGACTTTGCTCATCAGAACTTGATATCAGAATTTGATTATCAGTACTTGCTGTCAGATTTTGAGTTTGAGCAACTTCAGAACTTGTCTTCTTTTGAATAGAAGATTTGCTTGCATCAGTATTTAGTTTTCTAGAGGAAACCTTGCTGCTCTGACCTCTACCCTTGCTAGGGTTTCCCTGGTCATCAGCTTCATCATCTTTCTTCTTCAGTATTTGATCATTAGAGCATTTTGGACTTAGCTATCTTCTCCCCCTTTTTGGCATCATCAGGTAGTAGGAGAGAGAGAAGAAGTTCAACTGAAGATTGGATTTCATCCAATTGAGCTTTTTGATAGGCTTGATTTTGTAGGAACTCAGTAATTTGGGCTTGTTGCTTCTCTTGTATCTTCTCAATGGCTTCAATCTTTTCATAAATAGGTCTGATAAACCTCCTTTTATCAAGCTTAGTCTCCATATCCAGCTTTTCAGCTTGTTCTAGAAGTTTGTCAACCTTTTCTTGAGTAGCAGAATGTAGACCATGAAGATGTTTGGTAGACAGAGCTGTGACTTTGAGTTATGTCTTAAAATCAGAATTTGTGAGCAACTCATCAGCTTTACCAATATGGTTTGTCAGTACTTTGGAGCTTGGAATGAAATCAGTTTCATTCCACTTCTTGTCCACTCCACACCTCTGTGAGTATCTTCCCAAGGAATAGGAGCAGCTTGCTCAACAAATTTCTTAATAAGTGCCTCCTTTCCTAGAGTGGGAGCTGGAGTGTCAACAGAAACACTGTCTTCAGAACTTGAAGTGGACTCATTATATTCTGACAGCACTAGAGTGTGTGAGGCAACTGGAGATTCTGGAACATCCTCATCTAAATTCTGATCTTCAGATTCCTGATCAAGAATTGGTGTGGATGGTATCTCAGCATTTAAGATTGAAGAATGAGTTGGAGATGTCTGAGCTGTTGTAGGAGCTTCCAGATAAAGAATAGTTAGTATATTCACATTGTGAATATCTATTTCAGAATTTGTGCCTTGTTCTTCAGCATTATCTGTAGATTTAATAGTAGAGACAGAAGGTGTTAGCACGGTATCTTGAGCTTGTGTAGGGGATGGCAGAGCTTCAATTACAACAGGTTCTGATGAGATCAGAGATTCCTGACCCCCTTCCTCAGCTTCAGTAGTATCCTCAGATGGAGGCTCAGCCATGTGCCTTTTTGCTCTCATTTTTTTAATCTCCTTGACAATGAATGAGTTGCTTTATCATCAGAACTTACAGTTCTTTTCCCCTCCAAAGTATCAGAACTTTGAGCTTCAGAATTTATCTGATGGGTTGACCCTTCAGCTTCTACTTCTTTCTGAAAAATCACATTTTCAGCTTCAACAATCACAGGTTCTGATACATGAACCTGTGCTACCTCATCTTCACTATCAGATTCATCCCTGAGAATCTTCTTTCTTCTTTTTGGTTGAGGTTGAGGAACAGACTTTGCCCTTTTTGGCCTGGAAGATAAAGGTCTGATGGTAGGTGCTGATGGTTGATGTTGTAAGGATTGAGCTAGTTGGAAGTATGTTCTGATGGTAGGTTGAGTTAGTTGTGGTTGAGAGGTGGTTGGTTGTGTAGTGGTTGAAGGTGCGGATGGAGGTTGGGTTGGTTGGACATCAGGATATAAGGCATCATAGGTGGCTGGATCAGAATTTACCAAGACTTGTTTGACAGATGTAGGAATTTGGAGGGGTCTCAAAACAATCTTCTTATTATTAGTAGAGAATAAGTCAGTAAAGGCTCTCTTAGCAAGTTTAAATGGTTCAATTAACTCACTTGCTAGTTGGGGTGCATCAGAGCAACAAAAACTATAAATAAGCTGACAGAATCTAGCAAAGTAAAATGTATTTCTATCTTATGTCATCCTATCCCCAATAAATCCTAAAATATCACTTGCATAATCAAAATGAGTTTGATTAATGAAATGCATACCCGATTTTTTGACTGAGAATTGAGATTACATCAAAATTAGAACATTTATTGGCAAAGGCCTTTGTGATGCAGTCAAAAAAGAAACTCCATTCCCTCCTTATGTGAGGTCTTTTCAATTGACCCAGCTTTGCCAATGTTTTTTCATACCCCATACTGGCCATCATCTGTTGAAGAGCTGGCTCCTCAACTGTTGAACTGTAGACACGGTTTTCTGGAAAATGTAAAGCCTGTCGAACTGTAGCCAGAGTCACTACATGCTCATTCTCCCTTGTTGAAAAGATAATACTTGGGGACCCATGAGTACCACCATCATCATACATGCCACTTCTCCAAAACTCCAGCACTTGAATTCCAAAGATTGCGTCTGGTTGGGTCAAAGCATACCCAATCTCAGAGTTAGCAAGGAAGTCCTGAACAAAGTGAAGTTCTGATGGAGCTTCACCCTTGCTAAGAATAGCCAAGTAGTTGTTGGGAAAAAACTTAGCTCCATTGAAAACAATGTCTTTTGGTGCCATTTCTGTGAAAAATCAAATGAGAAAAAGAGTGTTTGCAAGGTGTTTGATAAAATGCCTGTATAAAAAGCAGCTTCAGAGAATATTAGCGGGTGAGAGAAAATAAGAGAAATGAGAGAATAAGAAAAGTAGGTAAAAGATTAGAAAATCTTTTAACTCTCTTATTTATACAGCCCATGTGATAACAACTATATTTTTGAAGCATGGCAGACAATTTACACCTGGCAACATGTGGTGAACAGTCAGTAAAAAGTTAAAGCAGGAGTTAGTGGGAACAAGAACCAAGCAGTAATTAATGTGCACATGCAGTTTTTCAAGATAAACACGTTTCCCACTTAACCAAATGATTATGACTATTTTTATCTCACCTAATTATATTCTGATAAAATATAACTGTTTCACTATTTACCACAAATTAGTCAAGTAAATAAATAATGTCACGTAAGCATCAGAGTTTCCATCAGAACTTGACTAACATCAAAATTTAACGGTCATCAAAACATGGCTTCTGTACTCAAAAAGTGAATGTTTGTTACTGTGATTCTTCATACAAATACTGACTTGTTTCTTCAGAGTTTAATCATCAGAACTTCCATCAGATTTTATCCTTAGAATTTATGCAAATGACACTTAACTGTTTGTCAAAAACAACTTAATCACCACAGTAATTTTCATCATTCATATGGAGTGAAAGTGTGTGCATTTAGCAAAATATCAGATAAAGATTAAAGTCTGATAAACTTCAGTACATCTTAGAAATAAGGCATAACTAAGAAAAGTGCTTAAAATCTGTCATTAATAATGAAGTCTACTATAGAATAAATTTATGTAAGAATCTACCTCAACTTTTTGTGCTCATTTTATGCATCTTTTGAAATTCCTTTTTACAGTGGCTTCTCAGGGTAAGTGAGTCACAACTGCTATAAGAATTTATGCTGTTATTAAAGTATTTCTCCAGTAATCAGAGAATGTGAAAAGTCACCAAGAAAAAAATATTTGCTTTTCTAATACATATTACTTAATACCAGCAATGCACTTGGGTCTTCCTTTCCACATATTTACTCTAGATCTCAAAGGAGTACCTGACTTCAATTTTCTTTTCTTTTCTTTTCTTCAGATAAGTGAGGCTTATCAAGCATGTGGTTCATCCTTAAGATTTCCTGACATCAGAATTTGACAGATAAGAAGCAAAAATCTAGTTTATGACTTAGTAATAAGATACACAAAGTAAATTTGACTAAGCTCAACATCATAATTTGCTTGTGTTAATGAGTTTCCACATAAACAACTAATTCAAATATGGGATTTCTAGTATGTTAAAGACTACTAGGTCATCATCTAGCACCTTTATCCTCATTGGATTGAATAGTCACAGAACATTCAAAATATTATCAGAGTATAAAGATCCAAATCAGATAACAATCAATATTTAATGTATTACAATTTAACCACAGATTTCATGAAGTTAAGATAATCTGTAAACACTGATCATAACATCTGATGCATGAGAACAATAACTAAGCAGATTTTGATAAAGAACCTGAAACCATTCCAAGTTCATTTACCAATCTTGAAAAAGTAGCTTCACATAGTGGTTTTATGAAGATATCTGCTAGTTGTTGATCTGTTGGAACAAAATGTAATTTCACTGTACCTTCCATCACATGTTCCCTTATGAAATGGTACCTAATG
This sequence comes from Apium graveolens, assembly GCF_009905375.1. Lineage (NCBI taxonomy): Eukaryota > Viridiplantae > Streptophyta > Magnoliopsida > Apiales > Apiaceae > Apium > Apium graveolens. Next base: position 28,916,583 of record NC_133652.1, read on the forward strand.
CTGATGTGCTTTGTCATTGAGTGTTGAACCGGATTACCTGTCATAGCAATAACACTTTAATTATCACAGTAAATAGGTATTTTAGAAAATTCTAACCCATAGTCCAGTAACTGATTTTTCATCCAAAGAATCTGTGCACAACAGCTTCCTGCAGCAATATATTCTGCTTCTGCAGTTGATGTGGAAATTGATTTATGTTTCTTGCTAAACCAAGAAACCAATCTGCCTCCAAGAAATTGGCAGCTTCCACTAGTGCTTTTCCTGTCTATTTTGCATCCTGCAAAATCTGTATCGGAGTAACCTATTAGCTTAAAATCTGATTCTCTAGGATACCACAATCCTAGATCAGCTATACCCTTGAGGTACTTGAATTTTTTTTTCACAGCTATTAGATGAGATTCTCTTGGATCAGCCTGAAATCTTGCACAAAGACAGGTAGCATACATGATATCAGGTCTACTTGCAGTTAAATAGAGTAAAGATCCAATCATACCTCTGTAGTTGATAATATCTACTGATGAAGAGCTTCTTGAAGAGCTTCTTCCACTTTCTTTGGTTCAGTCTGAGACAGAAAGGAATGATAGAGACATTCATTTGATGTTGCAGTTCTAGTTCTGACACCTGCTTCAGGATCTCCAATTATTAAGTCAGGTGTATGTGATTTGGTCCACTTCCTTGCAGATGGAAGTTGATTTCTAGAACTGGATCCTCCCCCATGATCCATGTTGTCTCCATCAGTATTTTCTGATGCTCCCCCTGTAGTTATGCTCTCTGAGACTTCAGAATTTGAGTTGGATCCTTCAGGATTTGAAAAATCAGAGTTTCCAGAATTATTAGAATTTGGCTCATCAGAACTTGAAGAGCCAGTGACAGGTTTTGATGCTTCTTGAGAGTCTTGAGTTGTGGTAGGATCTTCAGCTTGCTTCCCCTGAACAGGTGCATTTTCCCTTGGAGTAGTTACCACAGTTTTAATGACATCAGAATTTAACTCATCAGAACTTACAGGGTCAGGATTTAAGTCATCAGAATTTGCAGAATCAGAATTTAAATCTTCATTTTCAAATCTCAGCTGATCATGATCATTGAAATCTTCAAGTCCAGTAATCTTTTTATCATCAAAAGATACATTGATAGATTCCATGACAACCCTTGTTCTTAAATTGTAGACTCTGAAGGCTTTTGTGGAAAGTGGATATCCAAAAAAAATTCCTTCATCAGCTTTTAGATCAAATTTTGACAGCTGTTCAGGATGAGTCTTAAGAACAAAACACTTGCATCCAAATACATGAAAATATTTCAGATTTGGCTTCTTTTTCTTCACCATTTCATATGATGTTTTTCCATGCTTATTGATCAGTGTAGAATTCTGTGTAAAACAAGCAGTCTGCACAGCTTCAGCCCAAAAGTAGGTTGGAAGCTTTGCTTCATCAAGCATAGTTCTTACAACTTCAATGAGAGTCATGTTCTTTCTTTCTACAACTCCATTTTGATTTGGAGTTCCAGGTGCAGAAAATTCCTGCTTAATTCCATGCTCTTTGCAGTACTCTTCCATGATTGAATTTTTGAACTCAGTGCCATTATCACTTTTTATGATTTTAACAGAATCTTTGACCAATTTATCCAGCTTTCTGACATGATCAGTTAGAGTAGATGCAGTTTCATTCTTCTTGTGCAAGATCTTGTGCAAGAAATACACCCAAGTGTATCTTGTGAACTCATCCACTATAACCATAACATATTTCTTCTTTGCAATAGACATGACATTGACTGGACCAAATAGATCAACATGCAGTAGGTGATAGGGCTTAAGAATTGAGGATTCAGTTTTGCTCTTGAATGAAGATTTTCTTTATTTTGCCTTTTGACATGAATCATAAAGGCCATCAGGAGCAAATACTGATTTTGGCAGTCCTCTCACAAGATCTTTCTTTACAATCTCATTTATATTGTTGAAATTTAAATGAGAGAGTTTCTTGTACCAATTCCAGCTTTCTTCAATTGATGCTCTACTCAACAGACAGATTGCAGAACCATCAGAACTTGTTGAAAGTCTTGCTTCATAAATATTACCATGCCTGTAACCTTTCAGAACTACTTTGCCTGTAGAATTGCTTACAACTTTACAGTGTTCTTCAAAGAAATCCACATGATAACCTTTGTCACAGATTTGACTCACACTTAGCAGATTGTGTTTAAGTCCTGAGACAAGAGCTATTGATTCAATGATGACATTTCCAAGACTGATATTGCCATATCCCAGAGTTTTTCCCATGTTTCCGTCTCCATAAGAAACTCCTGGGCCAGCTTTCTCCATAAAGTCTGATAGCAGGGCTTTATTTCCAGTCATATGTCCTGAACATCCACTGTCCAGAACTAGGATGTTTTTTCTGTTACCCTGCAATCAGAAAGACCACTATTGGTTAGTTTTAAGGACCCAAACTTGTTTGGATCCTTCGGCCTTTTTAAATTTGTTAGCATTTGCAGCGGATTTAATTTCAGAGTTTATGCTAACATGCTGTTTATCAGAATTTATATCAGACTTTGTATCAGACTTTACACTGGAAGGAACAATGCTAACTTTCTTTAAAGAAGGTTTTATTTCATAATAATCATAGTACAAACTATGATATTCCTTACAAGTATAAATGGAATTCCATAAACTACCACAATGAAAACAAGGATTTTGTGGCTTAAACCTAACAGACTGACTCTTAACTCCTGATTTAGGAGGTAAAGAGTTTATATCTTTATTTTTCCTACAAAAAGAAGCAAGATGGTTAGAGTTTTCACAGTTATAACATTTCTTTCTAGGAGCATTAGGAATAGGCATATAATTATTGCTTTTATTCACACCTTCCTTTCCATTCCTATTTTTCCTTGCTTCTTTTACCTTGTTCATATTTTTAATCTCTTTCAGCTTATGCTTAAGCTGCTTCTTTGTCATTAAGCCTGTATTAACTTCAGCTGGTTTATCCTGTTTTAATTTGTCAGAAGTTGACTTTTCTTTGACTTCTGTCCTAGACTCTTTCATCTTTTCAGAATCAGACTTTTCAGTTTTTGCTACAAACTTAACATGATTTACCTTTGGCTTAGTAGTCTGTTTAACAACAATTGGCTCAATTTGAACAGTTTCTTTCTCACTTTTATCATCTCCATAACCTAAGCCCTCTTTCCAGTTTCCACTACTTAGTAAATTCTGAGTTGTTCTTCCAGAGTTAGTCCAAGTTCTGATAATCTCTTTTTCCTTTTTTAAGTCAGCTTTTAGAAATTCATTCAATTTTAACACTTCATCTCTAACATACAAAGCATCATCTCTTTCTTTCTTAGTTTGATGAAGAAAAACTAACTCCTTTTCTAAATAGTCATTTCTCTTTTTAAAAGCAAGATTTTTAGATGTTAATCTTTCACATGTTAAAGCCTGATCTCTATAACTAATAAACATGGTTTTAAGATATAATCTCAACTCAGTAATATCATCATTATGAAAAGCATAAGTTGTTTGAGGTACCTTCAATTTAGCAGTTTCAGGACTGCCATCAGCCTTTGCCATCAAGGCATAGTTCACCTCATCTTCAGAATCTGAAGTGTCTGTCCAGCTTTTCTTCTTTGTGACAAGTGCCTTGCCTTTATCACGTTTTCCTTTCTTGTAGTCAGGAGATATGTGGCCTCTTTCACCACAATTGTAGCATTTGACATTTGAGTTGTCTCCTCTGTCAGACTTTCCTCCTTTTCCTTCAGACTTTCTGAAACCTTTCTTATCAGAACTTACACATTTCTTGGAAAACTTCTTTCCCTTTCTGAATTTCTTGTAGGCTATCTTTGTGATACCCTTCACCATAAGAGCACACAGTTGCATCATCTCTGCATCAACATCCATTTCAGGTAAACTTTCAGTTTCTGAATCATCATCATCAGAATATGATGACTCTGAATCAGACTTTATGATGAGAGCCTTTCCTTTGCCCCTTTTTGAGGCAGCCACTTTAGGAGATTCCTCCTCAGCTTTAAGAGCAACTGTCCTTGACTTTCTTCCATGCCTCTTGCTCCTTTGATCCATCTCAAGTTCATAAGTCTTGAGCATACCATAAATTTCATCAAGAGTAGTTTCAGTAAGGTCATAGTTGTCTCTTATGGTAGTAGACTTCAAATTCCAATTTTCAGGAAGAGTTAAAAGGAATTTTAGATTTAAATCTTCAAGATCATATTCCTTGTCCACCAGTGACAGTTCATTCAAGAGTTTGACAAACATGTCATATAAGTCAGTTAATGACTCATCAGCTTTTGAGTCAAAGTGCTCATACTCTTGAGTGAGTATAGTCCTCCTGTTCTTCTTGATTGCATCAGTTCCCTGACATCTTATCTCCAAAGCATCCCATATCTCCTTTGCAGTCTTGCAATGAATTACCCTGTTTGACATGACATTATCAATGGCACTATGCAGCAAATGCCTTACCCTTGCATCCTTAGCAATTGATGAGATGTCTTCAACTGTGTACTCACTTTTCTCCTTTGGTATGGTCTTTGCTGTTGATCAACAACTACAACAGAGAGCTTGGTAGGCTTATGTGGTCCTTCATTAATTCTGTCAAGGTATTCTGGATCTGTAGCTTCCAGAAACATAGCCATCTTCACTTTCCATATGGGATACTCAGAAGGTCTCAGTATGGGAACCCTAATAGTCTCATATCGACTGTGGGTTTGAGTGTTTTAAGTTTCTTGAGTTTTGGTGGGCTTAGTTGGGGTTTGTGCTTCTTCAGACATGATTGTTAGGATCTTTACTGTATGTGTGTTAACAGATAAGCTCTGATACCACTTGTTAGGTCACACAACACTGTAGAAGGGGGTTGAATACAATGTTTATACAATCAAATCGATTTAACACAAGTATGTAACAAAGATCAAGTATATTGAATAAACTCTGTTACAATATGAACTGCTGTTCTCTCTCAGTGATGAACAAATATCACTAAGAGTTGCTAGGTTATAATGTATAATCTTCTCGATAATGATAACACATATAGTGTAAACCCTAATTATGTGTTTATATACTACACAGTTATAAGATATATTCTAATTGATATGGAATACAATTATGTCTCCTAAAATATATCAATCAGATATCTTCTACAAGTCTTCCAGTCTTCTAACTCTTTCCATGCATATCTTCTTTTGTTTTAGTCTCGATCTTCTCCTGTGAATCAGCTTCCTTCCTTAACTAAAAGTCTTCCCACACTTAAATTCTGATATGACCTTAAGTTCTGACTTCCAGTAAGTCATGATTTCAGTAAGTCCTGATTTGTCCTGTTATTAAGTTCTGAAAACTAAACACAAATCATATTAGACATGATATCTCAAATATATCTAAGATATATTATATCCAAATGAAAGGTTCTGAGTTCTACTATTTTAGATAATACTGTTAGATTTTTAAAATTTTATCAACTATTTATATTTATTTTTTTGATGATTTTATTTGATTTAAATAAAAATAAATAGTAGATAAATTTTTAAAAATCTAAAAATATTATCTAAAATACTATAACTCAGAATCTTTCATTTGGATGTAATATCATTCATAAAAAATATGCGAAACTCAATATATATACTTTTAAGAATTTTTACTAACGATAAAGTGATATTTTTGATAAAAAATTTCAAATGAGTGACTCACTTGAGTCGGTCTTGTAATCAGTGACTCACTTAATATATTTGGACGCAGTATGTGACCTACTTGATAATTAACCCTATTTGATTCACATGAACATTTGATTCCCCCCCCCATTCCCTTTTAGCTTAATTATGTAAATGGCACTCTGTAATATCCCGTAATTTTTAGAATTAGATTAATAATTGAATAATAGAATAAAAGTATTAAAATTATATAAGGATTATGATTTAAAATTTGAATTAGACTAATGAGCCTAAAATTTAGATCAGATTCTAATATGGATAACTTGTAAGTTAAGATATAGGGTTATATATCGTTATAAATACACCTTATTCGTTTTCCTTATTTTTATTCATAAAATTCGTAGGATTAAAAGCCATAAAATTCAGCAGTCTTGTAAAATTCGTAGAAAATTCATCGTAAGTCAGAATTCGTTGATTCTGGGCTTTTCAGAAAGGTCTTTTCGTTCTCTATAACTTTTGCATTTCGTTTTTCTTAAGATAACATTGTTTAGATGGTCAAAAAGGGAAATAATAGATCTGATCAGAATTGGAATCATGGAGAAGATCGAGATTTTAGATATTTTTTAAGGGGTTGCTAAGGATTGATTGTGTTCTAATGTGAATTATCTGTATGCGTGATTGAGGCAAGTAACTTTCCGATGCTCTGTATTATTTGTTTAATTACGTGTCTGCAAGTAACTTTTCGTTGCTCTGTAGTATTTGTTTGCCTATGTGTATTGTAAGTAATTTTCTGTTGTATCATATTATTTGTTTGCCTACATGTTCTGTAAGTGACTACCCGTTGCTCCTTATTATTGTGTGATATTTTTTGGATTAGATGTTCTGAATATGTATGTAACTGTTCGTTGCTCCGTATTTATTGTGTAACGTGCATATTATGTGTGATTAATAAGATAACAAATTTTCGGAAATCCCCAGTCTTAGTCATGTATAAGAATTAGAACCCGATCACTGGGTAGTGTGATAGATAGAACTTAGAACTAGTTTGCGCACGTTCCGAAACACATCGATACCTTGTCAAGCTTCGGTTTCACTTGACGAGGGACGTAAATGAGCCTCCATTGAATAAAAATTGAAACCCGGTCACTTGGGAAGTGTGGCATAAAGTATAAGATGCTAGTCACTGGTAAAGTGTGGCATAAGGTGTGAATTATGAATGTGGGACTAGAGATAAGAATTTGCTATTAAGATTTATTGATTGATTAAGAATTTTGATTACATGGATTATAGAATATGTCATGCGCTTTGTTTTGATAATTGTTGTAGAATATATCGTGCGAATCTTATGCTAATTATTATCGAATATTTGTGTGATTCTTTGTGATCCGTTAATGTGTTATATGTATAAAGTGTATTTTCAAAAAATTTAAAAAAATTATTTTGAGCCATTGGACAGTAGTTGCTTGCCGGGCTTCACAGCTCATTCTTTTAATATTTCAGGTTTTGTCTAAGAGTTCGAGTTGGATAGCATTCAAGTTCGAGGACTTAGAATTTGAGTAGATTGACTTTTAGACTTCCGTTAGCTGCGCTTTCGTAATAGTACCTTTGTAATAGATGTTTGGATTTGTAAATTGAATTTTTTACTTGTTTTGATTTAGATTTAATAGTCCGGAAGTGCGGGCTGTTACATACTCCCTCCGTCCCAACCATTTATATACAAATGGTTTGGACACAGAGGACAAGAAAAGCAATAAATAAATATTACTATTGTTAGATAATGGGATGAAAGAAAGAGAAAAATGTAAAAAGTTGGTAAAATGGCGGAACCAATCAAATATAAAATGATTATGGTGGAAGAAAGTTGTTGATTTTTATATTATAAAATTTTACTATTTTTGGTATGTTTAGAAATATAAAGAATTGAATGAGACATCTAAAAAAGGAAAGTGTATAGAATTAAAGGGAACAGAGGGAGTAACTACGTACAAGGATAAAAAATAATTGTCTAATAGCTAAGGTGCTAAAGAACGTGACTTAATCCTGTACTGCGATTGACACTGGTGTCTCCGTCCAACACTGTAAGGATTTGGTGTGGCCTTGAATCCTCTTCTCGGCAACTGTGAGTAGGAATCTCTTGATGAACATAAATACCTAATGCCTCCATTTTCTCATCATCTCCCAAGTCTGGAGTATGCTTATTCTGGATCATGAGAAAAATATAATCAGGAACGATATCTTTAACTTTGTAGCAACTGTAATAGAAAAAATGTTTTCAATAAATTAGGATTAATGACCTTTTCAGCCTCGATATTTGCACCAGTGTACCCATAAATCCCTGAAATTTGAAAGCATACCTTTTCAGTCTCGGGTATCCAAAATGTGTTTTTACCCTTGGGCCAAGACGAGTCATAAAACGTTACGTAACGACGAGGTTATTTCAATAATTAACCAGCCGAAATTCAGATAAATAAAAAACTTTTCTTTTGAAGATTAAAGATCAGAATTGCACCTATAAGCCCTTAAAGAAATGAAAATAACAAATGTGTGGCTGCTGTGATACGAGTACAAGTCTCAACGGCCACAACGTGTAATTCTTACCAGGAACTATTCACAGGACCTAAGTTTCTAGAACTTGGAGAGCAGTTGTATGTTGAAAAATTCCCTATGCCTCATAAATATATCTTTCTTGTTCTTGAATCAGACTAGGATCACCCATGACCCATGATCTTTTGAGCATCGTAATAGCCCAATGACACATCTTCACCATATCTTTCAATCTGGTTATTAAGTTGTTTGCGTTTTAATGAGTCTTTCATCATGCTTACAATAAAAGACACATTATCTATTGTACTCATATGAGGAAAGTTAAAATTAGATGACGATGAATTTGATGGAGACATGAACGTATTAAGCTGATTGGGTATGTCAAAAAATGAACATTTATCAATTCCATTTGAATTGTAAAATCTTGTTACAAATTATTGATACCATGTGTAGAATCAATAATATTATTCATAGCTTCCACAACAAATGATGTCTGAGAATTCTATTGATATCTTTTCCTGCAAAAATTTAGTAATAGCAGTTATGTTTATTGGAGCATATAATCATCATCATAATATAAAACAAACAAAATAATTGTGTAACAATTTCATTCTACAATTTTCATTATAATTGCATGCCTTCACTTTATAGCAAAAAATAGATCCATGATCATGGATTTTAAGGCGAAATTTGAGAGACGCTACATTCGCTATAGTTTTGAAGAATGATTGCTATTACTTGAGTGCACCTTAATTCTGAGAGAGACTTCTGGTCATGGGATGAGAACTATGAAACAATGCATGCATGTAAGTCAGATGTAAGATAATAAAATGAACCTCTTATTTATATGATGAATTGACATGGTCTAATATACACAAACCTTAGCCAAGTAAAGGTTAGTACTAGCTGGTACCCCTCTCTCCACCGCACTGCTTTTTGAAAATCACACAAATTTGTTAGCATCTTATTTCCACTTAATTATTCAAGAAGGCCCACATATTATTAAAAAATTGACAAGTGAATAATGCTGAAAACCACTAATGACATATATAAAGATATAAGTAAAGAGGACCTACTTGAAAGGATGCTGATTAAAGTCATCTAAAGATTCTACAGCATTGCAAGTATGTTCTGGTATTAGGTTCTCATTGCTTCTTTTCTATAGTATGGATATAAGTGAACCTATATTCATTGAATACTACTAGACCTCCTTTTCATTAAAAGCATTTGAAAACAAGGAAAATGGAAATTAAAAAGAAAATTAAGATCATTTTTGTTGAGATCCAAAATTATAATGCTAATATTCACATTCACAACCCCTCATCGTCTTCGGAAAATTATAATTATGAGCAGAATTTTGGTGTTTATTCTTCAGTTCCTATGTTGCACAACCAATCATTTTTATAAGTCTAACCACCAAGCTGGTATGATTCATAAACCTCCAGTACTACCTAGTTTTTAATACATCCTGGAAGTTGATTATCCACGATACTGGAGTCCCTCTCACCTCTAGGATTTCAATTGGTTATCTTCAGAGTTGTCTTGCAGTAAGCCTTTGATCACTTACAACATGGTCGATTCATCCAGGACACGATATCCACCTTTGAGACACACTCGCAGGTGAATCCTACTTGAAAACTTAGCACTTTTGTCTTGTCCACTTCTAAGGTAAATCTTGATCTCCTTCAACTCATTCTTGATCTCCTTCAACTTACTCTCATTTGGCCATTGTAAATTTTTAGGCAACAAAACATTCCTTATTGCAACACAAACCTCAAGAACTAGCTTATGACAAGTCAAAATCCCTAATCCAAATCTTTTAGAAACAAGCATTAATGGCTCACCAAGCTTATAACATATCTCTCACCCACAGTCTTCTATGTTGCTTCCCTCCACCACTCTGAACAACACCAGTGCTAACACCAGCAACACCTTCTTGTCGATATTGTTTCACGCGTAATTCATCATATTTACTCACATCGTTATACTGTTCACTCAAAAGGGTCACCGAATCTCCAACTTTCTTAAAAATTTGATCATTTCTAGACTGTAACGTTCCAATCTTTACAGTCGACCACCAACATATTCAGTTCAAATCATAAAATACAAATACATAAGAGTTGAAGATGCTAAAATCATATATTACAAACATGATCAATTCAAAATAAAAAATAAAGTTTAAGAGTCATAACAGGAGATTGTTCATCTGAATCGACCATTATTTCACACCATTACGCACTTGCTCAAGCTAAAGAATTTGATCCGGGTAAAAGAATGGATGAGAGGAGATGGAAGAAGGGTTAAATAATTCGTATATATGTATGTATAAATATATTATATATTTCCGTTGTTAAAAGACTTAGATAACCCTGTCTATTTGAGCCTTTTTTTAACCAACTCAGCCCAAGGTTAAAAAAATATTTTTTGGATACCGGAGGGGCGAAAATGTATGGTTTTAAGATTTATGATTTTATGAATATATTGGTGTAAACATCGAGGATGAAAAGGTCATTGATTCAGAATAATTAAAATAATCAGCTTGCTTACTAGATGTGCCATTGGATCCCCCCATCTAACCATCTTTATCTATACGTCATCATTCTATCAAAATCTGAATCATCTTTGGACATGTAGATGATGTAGGAAATAACTATCATATGTAATGAGAAAAGAATTAAGAAAAAAGATATAAAACACAGAGATGTGAAAACCCATTTTTCATACCTAATGCCACAATAATACATGTAAAAAGCATTATCATTTTTTTTGGTAATTTAAGCGGCATATCTTTGATGTCATACTCACTGCTTTCTACCTAATTCGTGTAAAAGGATTGTCCTTTTCAAGTTTAAATTCCTCATTCCTTGCATTAGCTTCCTTCTAATGAGCCAAGCCCTTGCCATCTTCCAACTGAATCTCCTACATCAACAAAGCTAGAAATTCAAAGGCAACTCAAAAAAAATTACAAGTACTGTTTGGGTTAAATCTTTATCGACTCGCTATTTAGAAGCCAATGCATCAAGTAAGTCCTTGATTAAAAATTGGTCGCTCAAGTAGCTAAAAAATTGATATAGTACAACTCCATTTAGTTAATAATTATGTGGAATTATATCTGAAATAGCACATCAGAAGATGTCTAGCATTTGAGGATTAATGACGATGCTAAAGACAATTAAAATTTCAGACAAAGAATTATTGTTGCATTATCTCTTTAATAGCACATCAGAAAAGTCCTAGGATTTGAGAACTAGTGTATAAGTCTACTGTAGAAGAAATAAGTACATCGATTGAAGAAATTTTTGCTAAAAATGTCTTTTAAGGGAAATAACAGTATTGTATAGGTCTAGACGATAAACATGGATGTCTAAATATCATTTTTCTAAAATTATTTTTCAACAAAATATATTTATACCAAACAACTTCCTCAGGGGACTGCCTCACTCATTTTTGTTCCTAACTCACTACTTTCCAAACAATAAACATTGTTTCCCCTAAATATCAAATATCAAAATAAGATATAATCATACTTTAGTTTTTTAATCAATAATTTCTCATTTTCTCAGTTGGCGTTGTACTTATTCGACATAGTCCTAACCAACTTTCTCCTCATCTGCCTTAACTTCTTTCTTGTTCTTTTTTTATTTTGATATTTTCCCAAGTTATAAAAAATCTATACATACTTTAATAACAGAAGATTGGTGTAAGCACTTAAGGTTGAAGTTGGTTTTGGCTTGGCGGAGACTGATCCTCTACGCTGCTAAGACCAGGCGCCAGGCGCCGAACTGGGCGACTATATGGAGCTTGATTGAAGTTTAGATGGTGGGATGAGTTATAATTGGTTGATACTTGCTAGTGCTGGTTGGCTTGAACAATAATCAGATTGTATTGGGCTGAATATGTATATGGATGGGCAACCAAGATGTGTTATATTATCGGGCCCAAAAGCTGGGTTAATTATTAGGCTCATGTGGTGGAAATAAATTTTGGGCTACAAGTGGCATGACTGTCAAACAACAAAAACATGGTTAATAGTTGGGCTGCATATATATGTGTATACATATATTGATGGGTGTCTAGAGATTGCTAGTAACTGCTCAACAGATTGCACAAGCGAATGGTTGGCTGCCAGGTGTCGCTATAACTATTGGAAACTACTTGGTTGAGAGTAACTGCTCAACAAGGGAGAAAAATGTGGGGAAATATAGATAGGTATATATTTGATGTAATCTGTATCTTTTATTCATTATTCTGCACATACACTACAAGAAAAATATTAATAGACATCATACATTAGACATCGGCCACTAATGCCACTGATGTCTAAAGCATAATAGACATCATCTCGCATTTATTCAATGTCTTTCTATTTTTAAGACATCGTTTATTTGAAAACCGATGTCTTAAGTTCAATTTTAAAAATTGAACGCGCGGCCTTCCCAATTCATTTCCCACTTTAACCAAATTTTGACTCCCTATCTTCCCATTTTTCTTTCCCCCCTTTACGTTCAGATACATTAAATAAAAACTAAAAACAAACCCCCATCTCTCTCTCACACAGCTCTCTCTCTCTCTCACTTTAACCAATTTATCTCTCTCTATCTCTCACAGCTCTCTCTCGATTCCCTCTCTCTCGCAACTCTCTCTCTCTCTCTCTCTCTCTCTCTCTCTCTCTCTCCAGCAAAGACCCTAAATCCGGTCTTCTACTCACCCAATTACTCACCTCTATTCTCTCGACTTTTCCCTCTGAAGTCCTCATCCCAATTTGGTCATTTCAAACTCCGATTCGATGAGTGAAA